>NC_080741.1:31473090-31776120 GCF_020826845.1 Diceros bicornis minor
TCAGGTTTCTTTGTCTGTGTAAGGAAGTGTGGTGGGAGATACAAGTGGAAAAGGAGGATTGTTATGAACAACCACAGGGGGTCATTAAAACTTTTTGACCAGTGGGGTGACATGGGTAGGTGTTACTTTAACCTGACATCAGGAGAATGGAAACAGAGAGAGACTCCACACAAGCAGTCGAGGAAGGAGGCTTTTGCTTTCTTTCAGAACAAGATGATGGAGTTTGAAAAGGAAAGAGGCATTGGGAATGCAAAACAAGGGAGAGGTACAGGAAGAATGAAAATGAAAACTTTTCAAGAAATCGGGGGGAAGAACAGGTGGTTTATGATGGAGGAGGCGGGTGATTGGGTGGCATTGAAGTGTGAAAATGATTTTACTTTTAGGTACGCCCAATTTGAAGCCCTGGTGGAATCTTCTGGTGATAGGTGGTTGTGAATGGAAATGTAGAACTAAAATTCATGGCAGGTCTCAGTGCTAAAGATATGAATTAAGGAGTTGTACCTACAAACAGGATTTCAAAGAGCAGCAGGGGAGAAAATTACCTATACAGTTCATTCACCTGAATTGTTCAGGTCCCAGCTCTCTTTTCCTGTTTTTTGGGTCAGGAACTACACAGATTGATGGCTTCTGCAACCCATACTTAGTTCACAGAAAACCTGAGCAAATAAAGAAATCAATATATAATTTCTGTACTAGCTTATAAAGCTAATTTTGGAAATATTGCATTGAAAGTACGTACTCAAACTTTAATCTTTGTAGAAATAAACAAAAATTACCCAAATGAGAACAAGCAAAGGCCATGAATTCCAAGCTTTCTGTAGCAAGGGACTCAGCCACTATCCCTTGCACTTGGCAGAGACTCAAAAGCAAGCAAGGGAGTATAAAAGCTTTATAGTGGAAAAAAAGAAAAGCCTCAGATATGCCCTGATTGGAAGTTCTCAGCATGGGGACGCCGGAGGCAGGCTAACTAGAACCGCGACATCCTATGTGATTGCTTATGGAGCAGATTTGGCTTTCCCTGGTTGGTCCTAAGTTGGAAGCAGGGACAAAAATTAGAGAAGCTGGCAATTATGGATCAAAACCTGGTTGATTTGGGCCAATTGCTACAGAGGTTGGAGTTTGGCTTCCTGAGCTGGTTGCTGCAGGTTGCGCGTTAGAGGTCTGTTTTTATATATGGTCTCACCATTGTCCCTTTGTATATTCGGTCTCTCATGTTGAAACATATTCAGCTTTTTAAAACTTATTGTCTTCTCATCTGCCTTACCTTCTAGGCTACCATTGTCCAACTCTTTCATGCACTCAAAAGTTGCTTTCTGTGGCCTTATGTTTGGATTGGTTTTTCAGCTAATATCTGGTCCTTTGGTATTAACTCTTTTAAATATTTATTGTAAAACAAAAACAAACAAAACACCTCATTCCATAAGAAGTTAAAATTGTACAGAAGAGTATAAAATAAAAAGACAATTCCTCTTCTCCCCTGCCAGCCCCTGAGTTCTGTTCCTCAGTGTTAACTACTATTAATAGTTTCTTATACATCCTTTCAGAAATGGTCTGTGCATTTGTATACCAATTATGTACCTATAATTGCATATTTACCTCCTCTTTTAAAAATTTTACACAAATAGACATACTATAAGAGCTCTTTTGTTTCAAGCTGCTTTTTGGGGTGATTTTGGAAATCTTTATATCAGTACAAATCAATCTAACTTGGTCTTAAATTTTAAAATTTTGATAGGTATTCCTGAATTGCTCATATAAAAAGAGTGTCCCAATTTATCCCCTCATCAAGTGTTAGAGAGTGTTTTTTCTTCATTCTTTCGTTAACACGAGTTATTCTTCCTAATTTTAACAAAGATGATACGTACTTTAACTTGAATTTATCTTACTGTCAGTGAGATCAAGAATCTTTTCATGTGATTTATTGGTCATTTGTATACATTGTTTTCCTATCCATTTTTCTATTGGATCAGTTTCTTATTCCTTTGTAAGACCTTCCTGGATGTTAAAGAAATCAGCCCTTTATTTTATCATCTGTCCTTTTGCTTTGTGTGGTCTTACTTTTTGCCATTCGGAGTTGTAATTTTAAGTACTTAAATTCATGAGTTTTTTTTTCATTGATTTGAATTTTATGTCCTAAATTGAAAGGCGTTCCTATTTTGCTATGTTTTGCTTTTTAATCAAGTCCTTCTGTTCGGTGGCAGAGTTGCATGGAATGTAATTGGAAGAAATTGGTGTGTCTGGTATTTCTTTCTAAATTGGTACACTCAGTTATCTCAGAAGAGTTAATGAAAGCTTTTGGGTTAGAAGCCCCAAGTGTTCCTGAGTATCCGCTAATGATGAGAAGAAAGAAACAGGAAGCAAGACAGAGTTGTTAATCAGCCACAGAAAGAACTGTCTTCTCAGGCCATCTGCTAAGTCCACTTTTTGTTTTTCTTCTGCAAACAGTATTTGATGGTTGTCATCCAATCCCAGCATTAACTGCTGTAGCTCAGAAACCTGTGTGACAGGAACATGTGAGCAAGGCATGGCTGTGGGGATAAAATGGCCCTCGTTGGGGACACAGCTCATACCTGAACATCACGTACAGAAATACTATAGCTTCCTGATTGCCCCAGACATATTTGAAGGGAAGGAGGGGATGAGGATAGGGTAGTCTAATGAATTGAGAATTGCAGAGGGGGAGTTAGGAAGTAGAAAAGATGCTGTTTAATTTGGTCTGTCACTTTGGTGGGTCTTGCTCCTTATCAGAAGGACAGGCAGTGACTGCTGCTGCTATTGTTGCCATCACCAGTGTGACTTCAGGCCGTCTTTATGTTCTACCCACTCATTCTGAAGTTATTAAGGAGGGATTTTTTTTTTTTTTTTCCCAGAAGGATAGCTTGTTTGCGACTTTGAGTTTGTGGGTAGACCTGACTGGAAACAGAACAGGAGGAGTTTCAGGTTTCCAGGCTCCTCTTTATCTCTGTGCTGTGCTGGATGATGACTGATGTCAGAAGAATGCCTACTTTTTGACTCTGAGGCACATCTCCCCATGCCTTCCTTTTCCAAGAAACACTGTTGACCTATCCAGTAATTTAAAGCAATGTTAAGCTGGTAATCCATTTGGAAAATAGTAATTCAGCATGATAGAGTGGAGAAGCAGCTCTTCCATTCTCCCTGCTGAAGATGACCTTGACTCGATATCTTTGGCCTTGCTGTCTGCCTCCTGGACACCCAAGGGCTCAGCTCGCTACATCCTATATCTCTTGTCACTTTGTCCTGGCTGAGGGTAGAGGTTCTAGAGGCTGAGTCATAGCAGCCCAGAAATCTAGCCAGTCCCAGAAGCTTTTATTCTCCTTTTATCAAACATCAGAGAGAGAAGATGAAATACTTAGTTTGAGTCCAACCTCTTTGAACGCAAGGGATACTCTGTGTTTATACTCATAATAGGCACTCTATCCAGTGTATAGGTGGACCATTTGGGATGTGAAGGATTCCATCTCAAGAGGGATTGCACTCTGATGTTGAGAACTCAAGATATGTCCTAACCATTTCCTGTCTGTGACTGTGACCATTGGACTGATCATTCTGGAAAAACTATGATTAAGTCTAGAGGAGCCTACTGAGAAAGAGTTCCATTCTTCCTTCCATCAACCAGGAGTCTGCACTCATGATTTTCCACAGACCACCATTTTGACGTGTAAAACCAACAGACATTTGATGAGCCAATGTTTCTGTTAAAAATAATAAAAATAATTACATAGGAAAGAAAAAGCACGGCTAGATTACTCAGTACTTCATTGGTTCATTCATACAATAGATATTCATTTAGCCCTCACTACATGGCAAGCACTATGCTAGGAGTTGGGAATGTATCCAGAATAATAATAGTAACTATAGCTAACAAGTATTGAACTCTTACTGCCTATTAGGCATTTTGCTAAATGCTTTATGTGGATTATCTTATATAATTCTCAACCTTGTAGCTAGGTGCTTTTATAATCTCTATATGAAGATAAGCAAAGTAAGATTTAGAGAGATTAATAACTTGCCCAGGAGCACACTGCTAATAAGGATTGAAGCTGGGATACAAACCCAGTGTACTTCCTACTTTTTAATTGTTTGCTGTTGTTTCTACCTGAGACAGAAACAAGTCCCTGCCATCATGGAGCTTGTAGTCTAAATTAGAGAACACTTTTCTTCGGATAGACTCTTCACCAATCTCTGGACAGATGTGGAGTGTTCTCCAGAGAGTTTCTCACCTTTCTTCAGGATTTAGGCTGTTCACACTATTCAGTTGATGGAAGTTGCTCAATGACATGAGCTCCCTTTATTTTATCTAATCACATTCCTTTCTTCCATCTCCTGTTTCCTTCTCATGTCCTCCTCCTCGCAACTTTTGCTTTCTCCTTCTGCTGCCCTCTCCTCTCTGAGAGTCCCCCCCCCACATTTGTTTATTTCTTTTCTCTCCCATCTAGATGATTACTAGAGTCCCCAAATGCCAAGCAGTGCACTTTTGAAGGAAAACATGGAAGGGAGGGAAATTATCACTGCAAATGAAATGAGCTATTGATGGATGGCTTAGTAAGCCTAGGGGTCCTTCTTTAGCATTCTCTTTAGCATTTAAGAGACTCTGGATTCCAAAAGCACATCCACTCCATTCTTCTGTTGCTAATCTCATTTTTCCTATGATTAACAACCCAGTTCATTATGTTTTCAGCTCACATTAATCTTCTCTTCTGCGAGTTTGGTAACATTTGGAGTCATTTCCCTCTGTATTTATCCATCTGGGATCTTAGGAAAAGATAAGTTTGCAGAGAGTCATTTGTTGCTCATGCAGAAAGTCATTTGTGGCTCACTGCTGTACGAGGAATGAATTTTTCCTTGTTTCTCAGATCCTGAGAAAGAATTCTCTGAAGTCAGGCATGGATTCCCTCCACGATGCAGAGAGCCCCCTCAATGGAGCTCCATGGGGCCCTCAATTTGGGATTGAGCTGCAACATAACAGCATCAGAAATCACAACAAGCAATGCTCTCTGGATCCTGATTCCTCATAGAGCAGGTGGAATTGGAAGCGATGTGGGGGTAGTGGAAAGAGTTGCGAGATTACTGAGTCAGCACAAAGTCTTTGGCTTGAGTCCTGTGTCTACCACCTACAAGCTATTTGACCTTAGCCAAGTCATATAATCTCTCCAAGATCCACTCTCCTCTTTTGTGAACTTGTCCCCAATGTGCTTGTCCTCTCTGTATGAGAGTAGCTGGAGGGTTAACTTATATTCTCATCTCTGTCTCTGAGTAAGCTCATAACCTTGCTATATCACTTAATTTTTGCAATTTCTGAGGCCCCTTCAACACTAATAATATATATATGATTGGAAAGAAAAACATAAGCTATTGGGGGAATTCTTACAGGCTAGTATTTCTTAATTCTCATCTTATATTTTAAAAAGGCTTAAAGGTGTATGTCATATTTGAAGATCTATTTGGGAGGGGATATGTGGTTTAGAAAACAGATAGAGAATCTTTTGGAAATTCAGTTAAGGACATCTTCCCAGGTATAATGAAATCTCAAGAGCCAACAGGAGAGGCAACTCTTTTGGAGATTCTAGGCTGTCAGTCCCTAGCAACACTTTGTTGTGAATGTTGGAATGCATTCATTCATTTCTTAATTCAAGTAGGATGTTTCTTTAGAAACAATATTCCAAATTGGACATCCATTCAAAACTCTGACGGATATTGCTGTCTATGGTCATTAACCATGAAATATCAGTATTATTTCTCATGGTTGTCCAGGTGCAGGGCTAAATTGCATTAATGCATCTGTTATTGTAGTAAGGGGGAAAGGTGTAATTAAATTTTGTTGCTGTAGAATTTAGAAGGGGTTTAGGATGTAGAGAGGACCAGTAGAGATGAGAGAAATCTGGACTGTTTAACTCTGCACAACTGAAAACAAGGCAACACAATTCGAAAATGTTTTCATTTGACAGTCTTCTCCCCCAGCACCTGGGATTTGAGCAGGAGACTCCCATCATGCAGATAACTCCCAGTGGTGTTGACGGAAATTACCTGCATAACCAACCCTCCTGCCCACATAGAATGCCAGACGCCTGAGAGCACTATTAATTGCAGTGTACGTCGTGCTATAAAAGAGCTAATTGGGTCTGTTTCCCTTTCCTTTAGGTACCCAAGCAAGAACAGGAATAATGAAGAGACACATGTGTTAGTTGCAGCCTTTTGAACCAGGCAAGAAGGAAGTCAACAGTGTGGACAGGGCTGGAACCATTGCCACGCTTGCTTGTTGGAGTAAATGAGGAATGGGCTTGTGATTATGCTGACATTCCAGCATGAATCTGGTAGACCTGTGGTTAACCCGTTCCCTCTCCATGTGTCTCCTCCTACAAAGTTTTGTTCTTATGATACTGTGCTTTCATTCTGCCAGTATGTGTCCCAAGGGCTGTCTTTGTTCTTCCTCTGGGGGTTTAAATGTCACCTGTAGCAATGCAAATCTCAAGGAAATACCTAGAGATCTTCCTCCTGAAACAGTCTTATTGTATCTGGACTCCAATCAGATCACATCTATCCCCAATGAGATTTTTAAGGACCTCCATCAACTAAGAGTTCTCAACTTGTCCAAAAACGGCATTGAGTTTATTGATGAGCATGCCTTCAAAGGAGTAGCTGAAACTTTGCAGACTCTGGACTTGTCTGACAACCGGATTCAAAGTGTGCACAAAAATGCCTTCAATAACCTGAAGGCGAGGGCCAGAATTGCCAACAACCCCTGGCACTGTGACTGTACTCTACAGCAAGTTCTGAGGAGCATGGCGTCCAATCATGAGACAGCCCACAATGTAATCTGTAAGACTTCCGTGTTGGATGAACACGCCGGGAGACCGTTCCTCAATGCTGCCAATGATGCTGATCTTTGTAACCTCCCTAAAAAAACTACCGATTATGCCATGTTGGTCACCATGTTTGGCTGGTTCACCATGGTGATCTCATATGTGGTGTATTATGTGAGGCAAAATCAGGAGGATGCACGGAGACACCTTGAATACTTGAAATCCCTGCCAAGCAGGCAAAAGAAAGCCGATGAACCCGACGACATTAGCACTGTGGTATAGTGTCCAAAGTGACTGGCATTAAGAAAGAAAATCGTTTGCGATTGCAGTAGAATAAGTGGTTTACTTCTCTCATCCATTGTAAACATTTAAAACTTTGTATCTCAGTTTCTTTTGAATTATTCCACTGTTGAACTTTTAACAAATATAACAAAAAATAATTTTAGTTTAGGTGATCCACCCCTGAATTGTACCCCCGGTGGCATATTCCTGAGTAAGATACTCTCTGAATATTAGTTTGACCCATCTCACTATTTAATAATGAAATTTATTTTTTTAATTTAAAACCAAATAAAAGCTTAACTTTGAACCATGGAAAACAGAGTGACTTATTGGTCAAGAAAACAGTACAGTCATTCCATTGCTTTAAAAAGAAATAGACAATCCTTGTGAGCCTAAAGAACTATCATCATAGAAGACATGTTATTAAGCCCTACTGTACTTTGGGGAGCCATAGCTGAGTTATTGACCAACTAAGTATCTCTTGGACTTGAAAATACTGAGCCTTAGCAAACCCAGGTGATATTACACAGAGTGGCATCCTGCAGAGGCTTAAGTTGGGATGCCTCTGGGTGTTTGCTACCTAACATCAGTGTGTTTAGCTATAAAGAGCCCTTCTACTTCTAAACACACTACTTCTACTCTATGCTAGACACACGGAAAACAAAAAGACAGCACATATTATGTCCTCAAGATTACCTTCTGGTGGGCAGGGGTGTGTGACAAACACACCCCTTAGAAATAGCCATGCTAAAAAGGAAGGTCTGAATAGTCATGTAGCATCAACTGTGTGCAAGCACTGTGCAAGGCATTTTTATACCATTATTATATCTTTAAACCCTCACTACAAGATGAGGAAGGGACAACTGCCCCATTTCCATGGGATTAAACTGCAGGTGAAAGAGGTTCAATGACCTGCCAGATGGAGAGTATCAGAACTTGAATTTGAACCAAGTCATCCTTTCTCCAAAACCTGAGGTTTTCTTATTACGTTCCTACTGGGTTGGTTTATAGAAGTATAACTTACATGTTAAAAAATGCACCCATGGGGGCTGGCCCTGTGGCCTAGTGGTTAAGTTCGGCACACTCTGCTTCGGCAGCCAGGGTTCAGTTCCCAGGCATGGACCTACACTACTCATTGGTGGCCATGCTGTGGCAGTGACCCACACACAAAAGAGAGGAAGATTGGCACAGATGTTAGCTCAGGGTGAATCTTCCTCAAGCCAAAAAAAAAGAGGAAGATTGGCACAGATGTTAGCTCAGGGCAAATCTTCCTCAACAACAACAAAAAAGTGCACCCATGGTAAGTGTACAGTTCTATAAGTTTTGACAAATGTGTATACCTGTGTATCAAGATGTGTGTTCCCAATATTGTTCAGAGATAGGAGAAAGCTCGTTCAGTTCTTGGAGTAGGGAATTGTGTTTTTTTGGTTTTAAGGTGCCATTACAGATAATCCCTTGAAACTTGGGTGGGATCTCATCAGATGGTGATGTAGGCAAGGAAGGGGGAAAATGAGGGAGCAAAGGGATAAAAGTGTAGAGAGGTATGTGGGATAAAGAAATCTATATAGGGGAGAAGCAAGAGACAAGTCTGGAGCCATATCCTGGGGATCTCGATTCCAGACTCAGAACAGAGTAAATAATAGCGTTTATGAAACACTGACTATGCAGCAGGTACCTTCTTTGGGTTGTCTTAATTGACCCTTACAACTACCTTATGAGATAGTCTTCTGTAAAGGAGGGATCAGAGACACAGGAGTTGAAGTAATTAATTCAGGATCCTAGAGCTTATAAGAAGTCTTTTGAAACCCAGTCAGTCAACTTCAGAAGCTATGGACTTCTTAATCACTGTACTATATTGCTATACAGTCATGGACTTTACTACATAAAGTTTCTGGTTCCCCAGACCTAAAGGTTTGCAGAGTTCAAGGTGATGGTTTCATTAAAAAATATTAGCAAAAATAGGCCTTTGTGGGGCTTAAGTAGGAGGAGGAGGGATCTTTTGCCATTTTGACCCACATAGCCTTCTCTAACCCATATTAGGTTATCTTTGGGCCTCCTGGAATCACATTTCTGCCCTTGAAAACACTACACTCCCTATTCACAGCAATAGTCTCGTAAAGGATTACTGCTGTGAACAATGACGGTCAGCCAATCCAAGACCCGTTGTAAGGCATTCAGAGCAACGTGGCTAGGCTGGGGGCTGGGCTCACGGTACACAACCCAGGGCCACGTGCTTTTCACGCCCACCTTAGCCTTCCTTACTAAAAAGTGTAAAGTCTAGTGTAGAAACGTGAGATGTGAAATTCAGAATACAGGCCCTAGAACTCCTGCATCCCAGTGAGAAGGAAGCCAGACTGTCTGCTTTTGCTAACTGGATTTGAACGCCTTCCAGCCAAATTGGAACTTTGCTAAAGATTTAACGCCCCCTGGAGGACAACATTATAATATATATCTGTAAATATTACCATAGAAAGATGCCTAATTGAATACACCTTTTTTCCCTAAACAATAGGAAAATCAAGTCTTTGCTAAGATAACCCTTTAAAAAATTAATTAATTAATTGTGTTTATTTGAATGTGTGAGTCACATAGAAAAGCTTTCACAAATCACATTATCCATTCCAGGTTGCTCCTTCCAAAATAATCTTTATAGTCTTACTAGTAAGAGCTTATTTTGCAAATGGCCAATTACATTAGTCAAGTGAAAGTATATGTAAAGAAAAATCTCTGAGGAGTGTTGTACTATGGTCACATTCTTGTTCAGATGTGCAAAGTTAAATTCCCACATTTTAGTTTGTAATTCTCTGTATACATAGTTAAGAGGTGCATCCTAGGTTAATAATCATTCCCCTGCCTGAATTCTGTATGTAGATTTTCAGTTAACAGTGCCATAAGTGCGAGTGCTTTTTAACCAAAAAAAGAAAATCTTTAAGTTAGGTTGCCATGAATTGGAGTATATAAGCCATTGGAGGAGAAAATTAATTCTTTTTTTAAAAAAAACAAATAGCAGGCTATAGGGCCCTTTCATGACCAGAACTGAAAGGAAATACTCTTCCCATCAGCCTGTAGGGTTGTTCTACCCCGCTGGACCAACAGCACATGATACCAATGAGTGGAAAGAGCTTACTAAGGCTCACAGCTAGCTGCGCAGGAAAAGGCCCGCCATGCACGCTCCAGTTTTGATTCCAGAATTATCCTTAACTGTCCAAGCCCTTGCATGTGTTTATATACGTGGAGAGATACCTATTTTAGGACTGTAAGGTTTTTGAAATTAACTATCATCTCATTATCTGAGGTACAATCCAACTTACCTTCTAAATATTTTGAATAACAGCTTCTTTGCTCAACCCTTTCCTTTGGCATCACTCTCCTAACTTCAACTTTTTAAATTCAAAAATACCTGGGAATTTTAGTCTAACCATTGACAATGTGCAAAGCAAATCATAAAACATGCCAACCCAACTGGAACATTTTTAAGAAAGTGATAAAAAGTTATGCAATGAAAGATGTAACTTTCAAGAACACTTTGGCAAATTGTAATGCACTGATACACAAATTCTGCCAGGTACACGTTGTTCTTTTTCATGTCCTTCTCTGATTACCCACAATAATTCTCGTTCTGACATCAACAAACATAAGGCAGTCTGGGATGTGGGTAGGTTTTCCTTATTGGCTCAAGACTTTCAATTCATACAGCAGATTCTCTCATCTATCTGGCACAGTTAGAGAATGGAAAATTCTGCTTAATGAAATGTTCAGGATACTAGAGCCAGGCAAACTCCTAGAATGTCAGGGCTGGAAGAATCCTAGAGATGATCTCACCTACTGATTTTATAGATGCTGAAATTGAAACTTTTGCAGGCTTGGGGATTAGCACTCACGTCTCCATAGTCTCCATCCAGTGTCTCTTACACGACACCAACTGCCTCTCCTGATAAACTGTTTCCCAATCTTCAAGAAAACAAACAACATATCAATATACACCATGAAAACACCACTGGCTATCAGAAACAGTTTCTTTGAGGATTCAGAAGGCACTTAAGGTTCCTAGATTGTCACAGAGTTGTAATAAAGAATATCTATGATTCTAAAAAGCTTCTTGTTCCTTCAAGGTATGATGAGAGAATCCATTTCTCTTTCACAAATAGCCCCGGGATAACATGCTTAATGCTGTGCATGATCTGGCTTCCCAGTGGAGAGATGGAGAAAATGATCTTGGTATAACTTCCTGGAGAGGGAGAGTTGATTAGCATTTGTTTCCTTGAATAGCAACATAGACCCTCAGTGATCAAGTGAAGCCCTGCTGGCAGGAGGGAAGTGATTGCCCTTACACAACGTCCTCCTCCCTTTCCAGCCTGGCTTCCCAAAGTGCTATCATTGATTCAACAAGTTGGCTGGGTCTGACCCAGACAAAGCAAACCAGAGGCAAACCTGTTTACCACTCATTTGTAAATGTGCACCCCCCCCAAGCCTTTCCCAAATCCAAATAGGTGAATTTAGGGAAAAGTTAGAACTGAATTCCTCATCCCACATTTGCCCACACTTATTATATATAGATGGCCCCAAATGCACCACATGAATTAGTGGGTCACAAAGACCCAGCGGGGGCACTCCTCAAAGTCCAAGACTTTTTCTTCCAACCCGGGAAAATTATGATCTTGAGGCCACAAAATGGACATAGAATGCCATGGTTTCAAGGGTGCGTGACAGTAAAAGGAAATCCACTTGTATTTATGGCTTTAATCTTTTTAACATTAAAAGAACCAGAGATAGTGTGAGTGGCTTAAGAAGCGTGTGTGTGTCTATGGGCGTGTGTATCCATGTACACTTTGGGGTAACATGGGGAATTAGGTCCTGAAAGCATCGGGAAAAGGAATAGTGAGAACATTCAAACAGAATCTACCTATCAGTATTTTGTCTAGGGATGGCCTAGGTTCTGGGCTTCTAGGAAAGTTTTTAGATATATTTTGAAGGCTGTCCCCAAGTTCAGTGAAAACATTTACCCTTGTCACTAATGGCAACTGAGTTATCAGGCTTGTGAGCTATGCTCCTTCTTTGGATGATAAATGTTCTGCATTTTGCTCTTTTTTTTTTTTTAAATAAGAATAAATGCATTTACTTTCTTTGTTGTGGATGTGTGGGCATCCAACTGACAAAAGGTTTCTAGATTTGACCATAAGAGCTAGGTCTGAAATAAATACATTTTGGATCTCTCTGGGGTTGGGACCAAAGCTCTATTTTTTTTTCTTTTTATATTTCATTCATTTTTTTCCTCAGAGAAGAGCTTGCAAAGTGGAAGGCAATCTGAAATCTGGCTGTTGGTCTAAAGATTAACAAGCCATCTGTTGAGCTAATGGCATTGATTATTGAATAGCTTTTAAAATAAAATGTCCCATAAGGAGTAGAATGGGGCTAATTTACACAAATCTAGCTTCCTTAGGATTGTCCACATTTCTTCTGGAAGAAAGATATATGTAAGATGCTGGTCTGCTCTCAAAGTCTTTCATCCTCCAGAGACAGTCTTGCCAATTCCTGGGCTCTTCGAGGAGTGAGCTGCAGTGACAAGAGGAGAATGTGAAATGAGAAATAAAGAAGAAAAACTTGGGAAAGTACTGCCTGAAAGCAAGGCTTTGGGGAAAGCAACAAGACTGACTTAACTGACATTTTCAGCACTTTACCATTGACAAGACCTTCTATCTTCACCCTAAAACATGAACTGGGAAATCCCCATGTATAAGTCACAGATAAAGAACTTTTTATCAAATGAAAGAACGTTTTGTCAAATAATTTCACCTTTCCCTAACAACAGTTATCATTTACTTGACATAACATGAGGCTCTGTTCCTCCCTTCCCTAATTTTCACCGCAGCCTTCCCAAGTATTGTGCCCATTTTACAGATGAGGAAACTAAGACTCAGAAAGTATCCTGCCCAAGACCACACAGCTAATGAACAATAGTGGAGCCTGGTTTAGCTATCCGCAAAGTCCTTTGATCCACGTAAGCCACGCTGCCTAGTTATGCATCATCTTTTAGTTTTATGAATTCTCATCTCCACGCCTATGATAATAAATGAAGAAGGATAGGGGAAGACGTTTTTCTTAATTTGCATGTGAGAGAAATGAAGTTCAAAAGAATAAAGTAAGCTTTAGCTCACTCAGACCGTTAGGAAAGCCTGGTATTTGGGGACTGCAATGGTTCATCCCATTTTTACACCCATCCCTTTGTGCCCAGCCCTGAAATCCTGTGTATACATAAAGTAAATCAGGCTCTTGGGCAGGGCAGATGTGTCTATAGCTCTCAATCAAGAAAATGATGACCCTTGGTTGCATGGTTGCTCCCGGGATGGTAGTAAGGGTGGTGTCCAATGCATTGCTTTGTGGCAGCCGCATCTGCCCTCACTCCTACCATTCCACAGACACCATCCAAATTCCGACTGTCACCCCCTGCATGAATTTGCCTGATGGTTTTCTCAGGCCACGACAGCACACTTTGCCACTTACATAGAAGGTTGAGGATGCCAGGGAGTTGCCACCCTCTAGGAGCAGTCCTCAACCGATGACTACTGGGGACTTGATGTAGAAGCACTCGGCTCCCGCACTCTTGGAAGCACGTGTCCCACTTGGTGTTGCAGGGTTTCCCCAGCAGGATGAAGTTCTGCTTGCCCATCATGCTAACAAGCTTGGTGATGCACTATTTGTACCTTCTTTCCTCCCTTGTCTCATTTCTCCACTACCCTCTCAGTGTTTCCTTCACCTCTCAAATAAACTCTCTGTACTCAAGTCCTCGTCTCAGTGTCTGCTTAGTGGAGGAACTCAAACTAAGATTTCTGAGTATACCCTATGTCAACGCTTTCCAAGCCTGGCTAATGATCAGACAGATTGAGACAGCTTTTGAACAATATAAATACTTACATCTTACCCAGACCTACTGAACGGGAACCGCTGGAGGTTGGGCTCAGGCCCCTGTAACTTCTGATGGCTCCTCTCTTCTCTGGAGATCTAGGGTGATCAGTCAGGGTGGTAACACCAACCAATAGGACATCCTGCACTAGAAATTTCTTCTTGAACATTGTGGTTGGCAAAACTTTGCTGCCATAAAAAAGTGAACTGCTTTCCCCTCATGGAGAGTGAGTGTCATGTCAACCGATAATAAAGTTCCCCTTTTTGCCTCACATGCCAGGAAATTAAGAGGAAAAAAAGAAACCTGCACTTCTAATTTAGTAACTATATATGATGTCATAGTCCATCTAGCTGCAGTTTAATTTCCTCTACTCTTGACCTACTATTACCTGTATGTCATCAATCATTCTGATTGTTTTTAATTTCTTATGTGCATATTTCTATTTTATTTTAAATATTTTTCCAGACCCCACAAACCCTTTATGTAATAAAACAGAGAAGACATTTATGTTTATTTGCTGTCTTTTACATTTCCATCAAATTTATAGATTATTCCAGACTTATTTCTTATTCTACATTCCTTAAGTTCTGATTTCTTATAATTTGTTTCCCCTTGCTTTCATGTTCCGAAAATGTTAGATATCCAATCATCCTTTGCGATGAAACTACACTTGAATCACTAAGATTCTGGATCAAACACAAGTTCAAGCCTTACAATCCCACAGCCCCCAATGGCTTTTGCTCATATTTTTACCCCCCCACCCCCACTTTGGAAGGAGGGAGATAGAGGGGATGAGAGCATCATTTTCCAGATGAGGGAACTGAGACCCAGAGATGCTAAGTGGCCTGCCCGAGATGTCTCCAGGTAACAAGTGAGAGAGCTGGGATTTGCAGGACGCTCTCTTGACACCAAAGCTCATGCTCTGTCCAATTCTCATTTATGAGAAACCCCAGGTAATTGCAAGGAGAGGAGGAGATCTCTTCAATGATCTGTTCAAGAGAACACTTGGATTTGGGGGGTGAAAAAGATCCAAATTCATCTCTACTCAATATTGGCAGATTATATTGTCCTTGTTGCTGATATTGTAAGACAACAAGCAATGTTTTAGGTGCTTTATTGTTTTGTTTTCTCCACTTACACTTTCCAATTGATGCCATAGGTTATCAGCTGAATTGTGTCCCCCCTCAAAAATTATATGTTGAGATCCTAATCCCCAGTATCTCAGAATGTGACTATATTTTTAGATAAGGTCTTTAAGGAGATAATTAAATTAAAATCAGGCCTTTAGTGTCTAATCCAAAGAGGAGATTAGGATACAAAGAGACATGAGGGATGTGTGTGCACAGAGGAAAGACCACATGAGGACACAGTGAAAGGTGGCCATCTGCAAACCAAGAAGAGAGGCCTCAGAAGAAACCAAACCTGCTGACACCTTGTTCTTGGTCTTCCAGAACTGTGAGAAAATAAATTCCTGTTGTCTAAGCCACCCAGTCTGTGCTATTTTGTTATGGCAGCCCTAACAAACTAATACATCTTATTAACCCTTGATCTCCAGGGAGCATTTTGGAAGGATTTTTGGGGAGGCGATATGAGAAAAATTCAGAAAATGCAATTAATCAATTAATGCCATTGCATTTTTGAGTACTCTATCTGGATCTCTCTGTGTCGTCCTTAGTTTTCAGGGCCAATTTTGTTTTTGAAATGGATCTACCTCTGCCCCCTGGAAATGCACCCATGCTGAGTGAGGAGTATAGTAACTCTGAGAAGCAAGGACTTTCGTGTAGATATAGGAATGCAAAATGAATAAATGATCGGATTGTGATGGCTTTATTTTCATATAACTAAGACTATTTTAAAGGGAAAAATGGCCATAGGTAGTAAAACACGTTAGTTGGAAGAATGATATCATTATCTGTGTGCCCCATGTTTAATTACACTCAAATTCGTGTTTCACCACCCATCACAGCTTCATTAGCAGTTTTCCTCCGAGCTAAAAATTCTCGCTACCTCATTAATGTAGTTGTCCTCAAGATCAGGGGTTTTAAAATGGAAAGGATTTTATCAATTTTTTTCCAGCAATTTTCACAGTAGACCAGATCAGTTTACAACTCCAATGATCATTTTTCTGATTAGGGGCTCTGAAAGCTCTGACCAGGATTGTAAATGACAGCTTTTGCCTCTCACCTCTCAAAGAGCAATAAAAACACTGTAATTAGAATTGGCTTGCCATTTGTTCGATGATGCACACAGCTGGCTCCCTCAGCTAGCAGCGACTAGGGTTCAGCTAGTAAGAGACTTCAAAGACTTCTTCTGCAGGCAAGAAACTTAGAAGCCAGAGACAGTGGGAAGCCTATTAGAAAACTGCTCATTGTGCTACAGATTCAGCTACTGTGAGACCCTAAAGTGTGGAGAGGCCCAATTATCCCAGTGTTTTAATTTGCCTTGTAGTGTGGTAAAAAAGAGCAGAGGAATTGTTTTGTTTTGCTTGCAAAATGAAAATAACTTCAATGTTTAACAATCTAAGAATTCAGTCATGTAGAAAATAAGAGTAATACTAAAGAACACGAAGAAGAAAGTATAAATTACTCCAAATCCTATCACTCAGAGGTAACTACTCCTAATGTTTTGAACTTTCTTCTGGACCTCTCGCTGTACATACATATATAAAATTTTATATAAAAGGGATGTACTATGCACATTGTTCGCATACATGTAATGTCTCCCTTGTTTCTCCTCAATAATGCCTGGGCCAGACTCCTTAATGCTTACATGGCCCTTCCTGATCAACCCTGTCCAGTTTTCCAGAATGACCTCTTATCTCTATCCTTAAGACTCACTAGGTTCCTGCCTCTCCTATCTTGAATTCTTGGAACCACCCCCCCCCAACCTTATTCTGAGATCCTTTGAGGAGTTCCAAGCTAGGACGAGAGCGTGATCAATTTTGCATTTCTGAAATATAACCGGCAGAATGAACTGTCAGGGGCAGGGGGATGATTGGACATGAGGAGCACAGGCATTTGTTGCGCTAAATTCAGGCGAACAAAGCTAGTGGTCTGCGCAGGGATTGTGGCAGTGAAGACAGAAAGTAGGTGGATATGACACATGTTTGGGAGATGCAATCAGCATGTGGCAGATGCTGCCATCATCGTCATCATCATCATCATAGTTGTTACTACTGTAGGTATATTCTGTCCCTAAAGTTTAGTGATTATACATGAAAATAATGGAATCAATGAAAATACATGGAGTCAATGAGGCTTCATAAAACCAGCCTAAAAATTCTAGCCAGGCAACATGGCTTCACTGCCAAGTTCAACCTGATGTAGCCAAAAATAGGTTTGATTTTAAACTGCATCACAGATTAAATGGTCTTAAATCTTTTCTCCTGGTTGTCAGGAAAGGATAAAGTTCATTTTATTTGAAGACCTCTTTTAATGAAGATTTTAAATAAAATATTGTACCCGCTTATTGCCTTGCAGGGAAATGACTGAGCTCATGTTAATGCAGTTTATTAAATTTCTTGTCTAATCCTTGACCTGGAATCTCTGTCCTTCTAGTTCCTCCCACATCTCCACACCTGCAGGGACCTGTTTCTTGGGAGGCCTGGGCAACCTCCATGCTTGCATTCAGGAGATTAGGGGGTGGATGCTTGTATCTTGAGCTCACAAAAGGAGGTGTTCTTTAAGAGTGGATGGAAATACCTGGAATATTCTTTCCCATGCCACTCAAATGTCATCTCATGGAGTTTAAAAGGCTAATCAAAAATGTTGTATATAAAGGATTAATGTCTATTTGTCAAAAAATACAATGAAGTGCATTTTTTTTAAGACTCGATATAAAAAAATGCTCTCTGGGACCCTTTGTGTTGCAGAAATTTAACATATACCATATAATAATGAAAATAATCATTTTCAGCTGATAACATTTACTAAGCAATTACTATGTGCCAGGTATCACGCTAAGCACTTTTCTTGCCTTCCTTGCTTACTCTTCAGAGGAACCTTCTGAAGTAGGTACTATTATGATTCATGTTTTACAGACGAGGAGATTGAGGCACAGAGAGGATAATTAACTCACCTGAGGTCACACCTTCTCTAAGGTACAGCAGGGATTTCAGTACAAGCAATCCAACTCCAGAGCCACATCACCAAGTTGCAGCTTCACAATGCTGCTCCATGCCAGGAGAACACGGGTTTAACGTGTTTTTCAACACCATGATAACTAACACTTTGGTAATTCATTTAGGCTGGAGAACATCAGGTATCATTATTATCTTCATTCTATGAGTAAGAATCTATACCCCAAAATCTATACCTTTAGTGACTCACAAAGGTCCCTGAGTCAGTAAGGCAGAACAGGAACCATAACCTCAGTCTTCTGATACACGGAATGCTGTGCTGTGTCTCCTTGTGTCAATATCACATATCCCATTCCAAGTCTGGCCGTCACTCCTAAAGTTAGCTACCACCTGTCATGGGGAGGTGTCACAAATGCCTGGGCATTTTGTGAATTGAAGAACATTGGACCTCATCAAAGTTAATCATTTGTCATAACCAAGCTGCCATGATTTAGTAACTCTTGTTCAAGACGAGTAATAGACTATATAATTTAATAACTACATGAATGTTTGATTTTCACCTACATTACAGTAAACTGCCAGGACTGAGACTCTCCCAACTATTTTAAGACTTGACAGCTATAGTCAAGGTAAAAGGTCTTACTTAAGACAATACATTACAATACATCACATTATGGTACACACTGAATCCCAATTCACGAAAGCTCTAATTGCCCTTCTCTACGACAGATTAGGTGCTTTAGCGATAACATGCACTCTTTTCTTTGGGAAAGTATGCAACAAATTTAGTTTCCAATTTTTCCTAAACAAGAGAGATAGCTCCAAATCACAACTTTGTGATTCATCTGAAAAAAAATCAAAAATAAGAAAAACAGCAGCTTTGGGGATGAAGTAATCCTTGCATGATTTTAGTCTTCTTTTCCCAGAGTTTTAGCCCTGCCTAAATTAAATGACATTTTAAGTGGCTTTTCATATATATAGCATATGAATCAGAAGGCACCATGTAAAAAGCCAACAGGAGGACAACAGATACCCCTGTAGTAGATTGGACTATGCTCCCATGACGTCTTACCCAGTGTCGTGTGACTTGCAGTACCTCTTCCTGGTGGAGTAGAAGTAACAATGTGCTAGGTTAGAGTTTAGGCCTTAAGAGGCATCAAATGCTTCCACTCGCTCTCCTGTGCCCCTGCTATTCATCATGAGAGAAACATACCTCAGGTAGTCACTGGTTAGGGAGGATGAGATATCCATGGAACAGACTTCCTGAACCTCCTGAAATAAATCATCTGGTATCTTGAAGCAGAGTAACCCCTGCTGACTTTCAGAACTGTGAGCAAGAAAAATAAATGTTTCCTCCTTGTGTCAGTTTGTTCAGGCTGCTATAACAAAAATATCATAGACTGGTTGACTTAAACAATAAACATTTATGTCTCACGGTTCTGGAGTCTGGGAAGTCCAAGATCAAGGTGCCGGCAGATTAGGTGTCTGGCGAAAGCCCACTTCCTGGTTCATAGATGGTCATCTTCTCATTGTATCCTCACATGGCAGAGAGCAGAGAGAAGCAAGCTGTCTCAGGATTCTTGTAATAACACTAATCCCATTCATAACAGCTTGCCCTCATGATCTCACCTAATCCTGAAAATTTAGTAAAACTCGGGGGACACATAATGCATGGAGAATGGAATGTGTTGAGGTTTTGCAAGATAATTAACACTTTGCTTAAAGACAATGTACTCATTGTACTCAAAGCCTTCCCATCCGTGGAGCTGCAGCTCATTGAGAAGATACTAAGTAGGTGGCAGAACATCAAGAATTTCCATTTCACATTCTCAGTCACATCCTGGTGTCAAAATGCATTGTTAATTGGAAGTGTGGCCTGGCCTGATTTGAAAGAATCCTTCACAAGCTGCATCACTGCATATGTCACAGCTATAGAGGGAGACAGATCCAACTTTGAGTCCTGGAGTTTCCATTTACAGGGAAGTCACCTGGGGTGATTTAAATTCTATGAACTCCAGTTTCTTTGAATATAAAGTGAGAAATAATAACTACCTACTGGGGTTATTGTGAAGGTTAAATGAGATATTGGGTGTCAAATGCATAGTATAATACTTAGATATAAGATCTAAGGTCAGGGTTCAATATCATGCGCTGCTTTGACATCTGGTGAAATTGGGAAGGACTTGAATGGCCTAACTGCTAATTCCCCTCCCACCACTCTACGTCCCTGGATAAGATCGCCTAGCCCAACAACCCTCCTTATCATGGGGACCAGGCACAGTCCTTGCTTATCCCTGGATAGCGGGCTTCAGTTTTCTGCCAGCCCACAGAATTATTCAAATAAGCCAATTACTTTTTCCCGTGGGAATCAGGGGGCACCTACCCTCTTGGTCCTACAAAGCCTTCCTCCCACAGCCCTGGTCGTTTACTTTATTCCTAAATGCAACCCCTGTGTAGCCTGCATGTCAGACGGTGTTCTCCTCCCCTGGGCTGTGAGTACACATGACTAACAAAAGCTGTCAACCTGATTTGTCCAGTGTTGGATGTCTTGTGTCTGGCCATCCCTATAGAGCAGGAATCTCTCTCTTAACAATGTAGTAAAGAGGAGATGATCAAAACAAATACCTAACATATTGCAAACAAATGGTAAGTGATGTCATAATTTTCAAGAAAAATAAACCCTAAAATTGCTCTCCAGCCTCTTAGAAACCCCTTTTAAGTTGCTTTTCCCAAAGCAGAAAAATGGTGATCCTCTGTCCTTTGTTACCTGGAAGCTGACATTTGGATACTGGGAGAGGAGTGAGGACCACAACACGTGAGAAATCAAGGGGCCTTGGGCCTCTATGATTCATGCTGGATGTGACCCATAATGTAAAGGAAACAGGAGTAAAAAGCCAGGTTCCAAGGTCACCATAATTCTCTCAACATCTCTAGGGTGTCTCTCCCCATTGTGATCCCCTGGGACTAGCCCAGGTACTTGTCAGAATTGTTGACTGTGTCTCAGCACCCTGGGAGCTTCCTCGCCTGGGAGTCTGGACATATACCTCCAGGTGGATGAGGAGAAGCTTGAGTGCAAAGAGGCCCTCTGGGGGTTCTTAGGAGGCTAGAGATGGAGATAGCAAATCCTTGGTTGCTGGCTGCTACTACAGAAGACACACTTCTGGAAGTTTCAATCATTACACTAAATAAGATGTAGTGACTATATTGGTCACTGCTGTCTTCACAGCACTTAGCATGATGCCCCACATTTAAAGGGCTCTCAACAAATATGTGTTGGATGAGTTATTGATTGAATGAATGCAAAAGTGAAATGAATTTCCTATGCGCTTAGCACTATGAGTGTAAGATTTAAAAAACATGGTCCCTAAACTTAAGGGGACAAAACCCAGAAACATGTAGAGCAAGCAGAAACTCAACGTGGGAAGGAAGAGTTAGTGGTGGCTTCTTGAAGAAGGTGGAGAATTAAGCTATGTCTGAAAAGATCTGAAAAAATATGAGAAGAAAGCAAAAAGTCAGCTGGGGGTGGAACAGGATGAACAAATGCCTGTGCTTTCCCACTGGAGAATATCCTATATGCTTCTAGCCCCTTATTTCCAGAAGAAGGAAGCAAAAATGTAGATGAATAGGCACACATTGTCCTGCAAGAAATACAAATGAGTCTTTAAAAGAAACTGTCTTCTGTGCATCTTTATCAAAGTATGCAAATTAAATCAAAGGATTTCTTGTGAAAAGAGACAACAATTTTGTCCCATTTAGCTTTCTTTTGAACAGCAACATTATCCATTTTGAATGTTCTCATCTGTGAAATTTAGTGTACCCACTGTGATACTAAAATATCATTGATACAATGTAATGAATTCCTACCTCAAGATACACTCACGAAAAGTGTCAGTTTTCCCTTGATGCTCTTTTTCATTATGTGTAGAATAAAAACGGAGCCATGGTGTAATGAAGACTTGACAAAGCAATGTTGAGGTGACAAATATCTGAGGCACAGAAGTTGAAATGTGACATAAAATACCATCACTAAAGGAAAATAATGGCATCTTTCAAACTTTTAAAAAAATCCCATTATAGAAATCAGAAACCAGGAGTCATGCTTTTAGGAAAAGACTCGAAGCCCAATTCTTTTTCTCCTACTGTGGGGATGTGGTTCTATGTCAAAATATTAGAATTAGAAGTTGAAATATCGTCTTAAAAGCCTGGATTAATGGACAAAATCACATTAGCAACCTAAGAAGTGTCTTAACCTTCAGAATAAAATAAATTGTTACATTTTGAGAAATTATTCCAACTCCATTGTCAATAGGAAAGATACAGGCCATTTACTGATATTTTTTAAATGTTTTATGGCTGACGTAAACAGCCTCTGAGTACCAATTTTTAACCTGCACACACACACACACACTGCTCCTTAGTTATTATTTTGGAATAGAGATTTCATTTTTAGACCAAGCTGACAACGTTATCTGTTTATGTTTGATGAATTTGTCTCAATATCTCACAATTTCCAAATGATCTGAAGCTTATAATTCCTTTCTTTAGTTAGAAACTTGAGATGACTAACATTGTGTGCTGTGGTCTGAGCCTTTTCCGGGGATTCGGGATTTGTGATTTGGGTTTAGAGAGTCTCATTGTCATGGTAATGAAGAGGCTTTTAATATAACTCAGGGAAAGTGGTGAATGCTTTCTTAGTCATAATAAGGCCACATTATTAGTTCATAAGAAAGAAAGTCAAAGTTAATTTAACATTAGGAATAGTTTTTTTCAAGTTGTCCAGACTCAAGAATCCAGGAAGGAAATTAAACTTTGCAGTAGTGTGATGTGTTTGAATTTAGTTATGCCTAGAGAGAACCATCCATTCCTTGGAATAGAACATCATTTTATTCATCCCGTCCCCTTTTCCCTACTTCCCCACCCTGAGTGCGTGGGAGCCAAGCTCATCCCCTTCACTGCGGAAGGCGTTGGACACCCAGACCAGATCAATAGCAGCTAGGTGGAGGATAAAAAGCATTGCCAACCAATGCCTGAGATTGTCAAGTTTATAGGACAGGATAAGAGACAGAAGGAGACTAAGATTTGATCATATTTTTGGTAAATCTGGTGGTTCTCAAAAGAAAAAATGGACAATGGAGACACTTGAAAGAAAAAGGTGTTAAAGGGGAAAAAGTTTAAGAAGTAGGAATTAAAAACAAACAAGTAACAAAGAGGTCCACAGTTGACATCTCCTTTCAGAGGCTTCCAGGGTATTACTTGTTTCATGTGCATTACCTATCAGTGGGTATAGGACAGGTTGCCATACTCCCCATCCCCTATCTCAGCTCTCTACTCCTTTGGAGTAATTCATCAAACCTCTTTAGTTAAGGACTTTTTAAGCCCTCTTTGGGATCCACTGAGTAAAGAAGGTATTCCCTTCCTTCCTGATCACTAGTGGGCGGAAGCAGCACCCTCAACACCAACAACTGGGCAGGGAGGAGTTTCTACCTAAGATCAACTACCCAGTGGGAGACATAGGAACATGATTCCCTCCAACCAGCCAATTTCTCCTTCTACACATTGTAAGTACAGAGCCAACCTGGGAGCAGGAAAAAAGGAGGGGTAAGAGGTTCCTTCTTTGATTAATATAATATTTCTATTATGTTTTTCAGTTACAGAACTAATTGTGTTAGTATGAAAAAATAAATAGAGAAAATCAACTTGGGCATGATATATAGGATGCCCAACAGGTCAAACAGCCAGTGGAAAACCTTGCCCAAGAAGCCAATGTCTTGTGTCAGGCCCATGAGCTGAGGGCCCATGTAGCTGTGCCAACCATGAGTCTGAGGCCCAAACAGTGGGTGCTCAACTTACTCCAAATAGAGTCAAAGTCTCTGTAGCAGTGTCTTCATTCCAGTCTGCCATGTCAGCCCCTGTGGAAATTTAGCAGGGAATGGAGATGAGTAAGAGGAAGGAAGGAAGGAGTAGCCAGGGCAAAATGATGTGAGCTCTGTAGAATCTAGTCCAGTGAGGCCTGATCTTGGCTGCATTTTAGAATCACCTGAGGGAACTTTAAAATTCCTGATGCTTATGCCACGTCCCAGACCAATTAAATTAGCATCTTGATGGCTGAGACCCACGTATCAGTGTTTTTTTTAAACTTCCCAGGTGATTCCAACGTGCAGCCAAGATTGTGAATCATGGCGTTGGTGCATTTTCATTTTGGAAGCTTCCAAGAAGCGCAGATGCAATTCCTTAGCAGCTGGAGAGTTTTGGGAAGCCCCTGTGGTAACATGCAGTTCTACAGAAATGATACCATTGATGACAATGGTTCTTAAACTTAGCTGCATATCAGAATCACATGGGGGAGATTTTTTTTAAAAAATCTCTCTACCCAGGTCACAGACCAAACCAATTAAATCAGAATTTTATAGGGGTGGAATACAGGCATCAGTGTTTTTTAAGTGTCTTGGGTTATTCCAAGTCCCATTTCTATTGCTCAAGTACTTCTCACAGTTGAATATGCAGAGAAATCACCTGTGGGTGCTAATAAAATGCAGACTCAGATTCACTAAGTCTGGGCTAGGCTCCATGATCCTGCATCTCTAACCAGCTCCCAGGTGATGTTGATGCTGCTGGACTGTGGACAACACCTGGAGGAGCAAGGCTTTAGTCTATTTTCCCGTCAGAAAGCCACCAGGGGGCATAAACACAATGCAGCAGCTTGGAGAACCCCTGTGTTCTTGGCGATGAGAGAGGGAGAGATAAAAAAAATAAAAACAGAAACAGAAACGAAAACTTATTGTTTTGCAATATATACATTATTAAATCATTATGTTGTATACTTCTAAACTATTACAAAGTAGCTGGGGAAAAAAACAATTTATGCCCCCTTTCCATACTACATTCTTTCATAACCAAGTGTAAATCCCCTGCTTACAGGAGATAAAATGTGCTCACAATTTTGTGATATGTGGATCCTTGTAACATTTTGCATTAGGTTCCACTTTTGCTAGTTATATGGTAGCCGATAGAGCAACTTCCTCTCTTTACATGACCATCCAGACTCTGAGAAGTGAGTCTGGAAGTCATCGTTAAGAAAGTGTTGTTTGCAGGTGCACAATGCAAATATAAGAGGAGGGCAGGGTTCTCAAGAGTGGAGATGTGGCTAGTAAAACAGAAATTAAAAGGCAAGCCACGGTTCTCTAGCTGTCAAGTCTCCCCAGGAACACACTCCAGCATATCCAACGCCATGTCCTGCTTCCTTCAATGGAACCGTGTGAAGAGAGACACCGTACAGTGGTTAGTCCACAATTGTTCAGCCAATGAAAAGGAGTAGAGAATTTGGACCCAAAAGACACATGGTACATTAGATCAAGTCTAAAATGATAAACTCTACATTAACTATCAGGGAAATGCAAATCAAAACTACAATGAGATATCACCTCACGCCCCCATCAGAATGGCTATAATTAACAAGACAGGAAACAACAGGTGTTGGAGAGGATGTGGAGAGAAGGGAACTCTCATACACTGCTGGTGGGAGTGCAAACTGGTGCAGCCACTATGGAAAACAGTGTGGAGATTCCTCAAAAAATTAAGGCTAGAACTACCATATGATCCAGCTATTCCACTGCTGGGTATTTCTCCAAAGAACTTGAAAACACCAATGCGTAAAGATACATGCACCCCTGTGTTCATTGCAGTGTTATTCACAATAGCCAAGACTTGGAAGCAACCTAAGTGCCCATCAAGGGACGAATGGATAAAGAAGATGTGGTATATATACACAATGGAATACTACTCAGCCGTAAGAAACGATGAAATCCAGCCATTTGTGAGAACGTGGATGGACATTGAGGGCATTATGCAAAGTGAAATAAGTCAGAGGGAGAAGGTCAAATACCGTATGATTTCCCTCATTAAGTAGTAGATAATAACAACAAACAAACACCTAGAGACAGAGATTGGATTGGCGGTTACCAGAGGGGAAAAGGGGGAGGGAGGAGAGTGAAAGGGATAATTCGGCACATGTGTGTGGTGGTGGGTTGTAATTAGTATTTGGGTGGTGAACATGATGTAATCTATGCAGAAATAAAAGTATAATGATGTACACCTGAAATTTATACAATGTTATAAACCAATGTTACTGCAATAAACAAAAAAATAATAAAAAATAAAATAAAATAAAATGATAAACTCTAATATAATAAGTGGAATATTCCACATCTTAGATCCAAGAAATCAAGTGGACAAGTTTAGGTTGGGGAGATCTGATATAATAAGAGTAATGAATATGAAAGATGTACATATTTTAGCTGAATGTGAATGCAAATTAACTCAGGGTAATGTTGCTGCCATTTATTCATTCAATTATTCAAAAAAATCTAGGTCAAGTTCAGTGCTTAGACCCTATGTATACAGAAAATCAGACAGGATCTCTGGACTTGATAAATTGATAATCTAGCAGTGAGGAGGTTGTAACTAATGTAATCAGCTACAGAATGAAGTACCGAGTCTTGAACCAAAGCTATATTTGTCCACCTCTTCTTTACTTGTCGGTTCCGTTCTGAGGCATGTTCATCTCTGGGACAAACTTCTTAAGGGGAACATTGACAAAACACATATCTTTAGGAGGCTTCCATTAGAACAAGTCTACAAATAGAATGAAGTTTGAAAAACAGAGGAACCTAGGGGAAGCTTTGCTATGATTTTCAAATATGGGAAAAGTGATTATTCAGAGCACATTGGAGCGTATTTTGTAAAGCTCTGGAAAGTTGGCTCAGTGCCAGTGGGTGTCACTTACTGGAAGGCAGGTCTGGCTCATAAAAAGGCAGTCCCAGAGGGGAATGCACTGCTCAGAAAACACTACACACGTATTAAGTGTTCACTATGCCTAGTGAGTCCCCCCCGACCTCAGGGGCCCTCAGATAGGCACTAGATGGCACTTCGCGATGGAGGATATAGGGAGGATCGTGGCTGTGGGTAGGAACACAGGATGATACTCAGGAGAACTTCCAAATCTGAAAACTCATGACTGTATTACAGGCCACGTGGTCATTGTCTTGTCTCTGAAGAAAAGAATAATTTTAAGGTGCCCCAAAATTTCCCAGACCCTCTTTTGGTTGTAAAGCCACACATCTAAAAGGAGGCAGGGTCTGAATGCACTCAAGGTCCCAACTAGAGACTGGGGTCCAATAGACAGGAGTCATCAAGAGCCTTGAAGGCAAAATGTCCCAGGGGACAGAGCAACTGACAGAAGACTACAGTCAGGACCAAGGAATGAAAAGTAAGATTGAAGAAAAAAGTGGGGGCCAAAAAATAAAGTACAAGAGGCAAAATAAAGCCTTGGAAACATGATCACTGCCCCCTGAGTCGGTAGACTGGAAGATGAGGGTGGTGGAAGATGGATTTGGGTAAATGACTTTGGATCAGACTGTGGAAAATCCTAGAGTTTCACAGGCATCATTACATGCTGTCAGCTGTGTGATTAAAGATGCCCAATGGTTCTGGAAAATCAGGCACATCACCTTAGCCCAGACCATAAGACTACCAGATGGGTCTCACATCCATGAGAGGGTGACTAAGGTGAACTTGTTTTCCTACTCTCCCTCCAGCTGAACGGTGAGGGCAATAGATTGTGTCCAGCTGCAGCAATTCCCTCCTGGGGTTAATCACAGGCCTGATGACTCTCAGCCAGATCACTAAGGCTGAAATTCCCCCCACCCAGCGTGCTCCTGCCTGGACAATAGTTGGTGCTGGCCTGGATGAGTAGGGAAAATCAAGTTTCCTCGTATTTCTAAAACACCTTGATTTATAAATAACTTCTTCGCTAACCCAAAAGGGAAAGGATTTTAAATTTTAACATCCTTTCTGTCATTTTCATACTTCACTCATTCTGTACAAGTGAAGCTCGGGTTCAGTTCCCTAATGATATCCTATTCCATTTTAGCTCTCGTTATTATTACATGTGGGTCTCTAGTGATGTTAAGAACCATTTGTAAAATGTTACTTTCCTTGAAATCATTGTGAAACAATTCTGGAAACAGTCTCATTCTCACTAGAATTAATAATGAACCCCTCACCCATCCCACCAGCCATTTTATTTTCTTAGTGGAGCTCAGTTTTGAGTCCAAGTCATTGAATTCTCCTCCTTAAATCACCAGTCAACACATCTCACTTGAACATTCTAGGATTTGAGTTTAAACATGAAGTTTAAATTTTAAAAATCAGAATAAAAGAAGAAACCATTTCTTGGCTCAGAAAGTTGATCTGGATAATCCGGCTGCAAATCCTCCTGTTAGGGGCAGATTTGCAAAACCTCATTCAACAAAAAGGGAACCTTTCGTAAAAGTCTTTCTCTGCCACATAATGTTTTGCTGCCTTATTCTCAAAAAGCAGGCCTTTCTGGCAAGATGCCTAACACATTATATAATTTAAAGTCTTTTTAACCTGTTTAAAATTTTGCTGCATTAAAACAATAAGATCAAGAAATAGTAGCAGTCACAATAACATGTACATACAATTTGAAAAATTGTCTTATCCCTGTAATTGCCTATTTTATCCTATTACTTCCCTTCTTTGTGCTTATCATTATTTTTCTATTTTCAGTGCTCATTCTTGGCTCTCTCTTTCATCAGACTCTTCTTCCTTTTCCCCTTTTGCATCCCAGTGAAGAGCCACCCTAGCATATATTCCGTATGAAATTTCTAGAGAACTATACTTTTCCCTCAATTTTCAGAGACAGCTTCTTTTCATGCAGTCATCTTTCCTTTGCAATGGAATGTGGCATTTGGGTTATAGGATGCTTCAAGACTTCTCAGCTTCTTTGGATCTGGAGATGAAGGGGAAGGATGGAAACTGGTGACTGGCAGGAAGTTTTCTATTTTAATCTGTGAAGCTTCCAGTCGACAGATCTGCTTGTAGATGATTTTTATCACTTTAAAAGTTTAAGGAGGACAAAGATTGATCCATTTCCTTTCTAAAGAAAAGAATCTATAGCAAACATGATAATCTTGTAGAAATAATGCCCTCTCAAAGACAAACTGCTTTCATTTGCGAGGTTTTTGGAATTCTACAGCATTCTTCTGGGAGAATGACCAGGTGTCCAAAGGACAGATATTGTTATAGCTCAGTTGGAGGTCATCCACCAGGAAAAATATGTGGTCAGCTCCAGGAAGGCCCATCACAGTGGAATCTGGCACTTGTGGTCAACTTAACCAAGAGCTGTAACTCAATTCAGGGTCAAGATACAGCCTATCTCCCCTTTATGCAGAACCATCCAGGAAGGAATTATTTTGATCAATTAAGTGTGTTGACTAGGTTTCTCTAAATGCTATACATTAATTCTACACTAGCCCTTACCACATTGTGTTATAAGTATCACCCTATGCTTTTTCTCTCCCCTTCGAACAGCTATTTACTACTTGAAGTCAAAGACTATGTTATATTTATCTTTACAGGCATTTACCCAGTATGTAGGTGACGCTGGCATGAGTTAGGTTTTTTTTTTAATGTGGCAAGTAGTGAAAAATGCAACTCAAATTGGCGTAAATAGTAAAGGAAATCTGAACAATCTAGAGATAGGCCTAGCTGAGGTGAAGCTTGATCCAGAAGCAAGGAAGATGTCTTCAAATGCCTAGTTTCTTTCTGTGTTTTCACTCTGCCTTTCATGGTTCACCTTCAATTCAAGCTGTGGTATAAAATGAATGCAGCAATTCTATGCCTCCTATCTTAACCTTTAACAGTGGAGAAAGGTGTCCAAAGACACAAGTCTTACAAGTCAAGCATCTTTAGGAGAAAGACCAAAACACACCTTCCCTCCAGAAGGCAACTCTATAGTCAAATACATCCCTGAGTGATCGAGAGAATCTTTGCAAGAGAGAATAGGTGTATTCTGGACCAAGGGGAGGTGATGCTTGTAAAGCACTAAACCCACTGGTCCTGCTACTTCGAGATGTTGTTGCCTTGCCTTTCTCTTCATGAATTCCTATTGATGCTATAAGACCCTACTCTTACTCTTACATTCCCCGTGCTGACCTCAGAGCCTGGCTCCAACTAGACTCTGAATAAATGTTTGTTTAAAAAAATGAATAAATATTTATCAAGGGAAGGCTTATTGGGATTCATGCTACTGTGAAGGAAAAAAGGAGACACCATTCATATAAATCCAAACTCCAGTGGCCACCATGGCAGTGACATTAGCCATGGTGGTCTTAGGACCACCTCAAGAGCAACTCTTTGAAGACGCCCAAAGTCTGTTTTAGCAGGACCCCCAGCACCTTATAATATCTGTCTCTGACAGACTACATAAGTGGGGCACGGGCTCCAATGTACAAAGATAGAACAGTCATCTTCTAATGGATTATTAAAATGGACACTTATTTAAAATTTGAATTATATAAAGTACCTCAAGGGTTTAAAATACCAAGGAAAACTCTTTTGGGGTACTCAGAATTGTGGGTAAAATGTCAGCACTGCAAGGGTTAAAGCTCTCAAACAGTATTGTAGGAAGAAATACAACAATTACAAACAAAAATATTAGCAGGGTTCTAGCGGGGACTAACTTCCCTATGTTGAGGGTATCAATATTTATCATTCATGACACGGTACTTTAGAAGTGAGGGAGGAAAAAAGACAGTAGAAAAAAATATATGTTACACTGACCTCACTTTAAAAAGATTTCTTAAATAATACCTTGGATATTTAATTACAAATTCATATGGTAAACAGGGAAGAGGAATAAAGTATTCACTTTTTGGCTTTATATCATTCGTTTATTCTTTTATTCAGCTTTTATTTGTGCATACCATCTTTCATTTCAAAAATGATTTCAAAGCAGCCTGAAAACATTTAAACAATACAGAAAGGTAACGTTTTATCTGTTTAATAACTTACTTTGGGGGTGAATCCCTGCATAGAGATGACTAAGTGAGGAGACTGAGAGATGACTTAAAGTTCAGGCCCAGCACACTGCCAGCCAAATAGTTTTCTGAGGCAAATGGAGGGTATGAGTTTGAGGTGGCACCATATGGTGATGGCAGCCCCTTGGGAAGCTCACTTTCTTGTTAGTCCATATGCTGTTTATAGTCATTGTTTGCTTTGATGGAACAAAGAAAGCAAATAAAGTAAACAGACATGATGGTGAGAAACCAAGGTCCAGCTAAGTCTAGGACATATTGTCTTTCACTGTAACTCTAGCCCTAATCCATCGGACATTTGGGAAATCATGTGGGGAGTGTAGCACAAGCAAGCCAGGAATTAGAGGACCTGGGTCCTACTTATAGCTACTAACTAGTGGTGCGGCTTCAGACAAATCATTACCTTCTCTGTCAATTCGTTTCCTCAATGAAAATAAGAGACTAGGGTGAGTTCATTCTGGAGGCTCCTCCCTCAATAGATGTCATGGAGACTTTGTTCATAAGTGCTATCTTCTTTCTGTGGTTTATGAAACGAAGTTCAAGTTGATCACCTTGGCTTTGTATGCCCTCAACAATCTGACCCCAATTTATACTCATCTTCTCTCTGGCCACCCACACCCAACACACAATCCATTCTAAAGAAGGCAAGAGATAAGTACACTCATCCTGAGGTTCATGGACCAGTGATATCTGTTGGCCTCCCCCATAAGAAGTCCCTAGCAGGAATTATGCCTTTTTTTTCCTTCTTGGAATGCCCAAACCCTGGCACATTATAAGTGCTCAATAAATACTTGTAAAATGAAGGAACACAATGTGTTGCTTCTCCCAGGGCCATTTGTTTATTAAGTGAGATGCACAAAGGTTAAAGTTGCTGATTTTCAAGTACTGGTAGCTAGCAAGTGCATTTCTGAAGCATAAGGGGGTCTACTGGTACACTTGCAGGTCTGTCTCCTTCATGGCTGTATGCCCTGTGTATTCCCCAATGCTGTGGTCGTTCTCAACTTGAGTCCTTTTTTCATGCACTTTCTGGGGCCTTGCGTAGCTTTCTCTCTGCCTCTCATTTTTCCAAGCCCTGTTCTACCCATGAAGACTTCTCAATCTGCAGGCCTATATTTGTCTTTCTTCTTCTAAAGTCCAATATCAAGTAGCATATCTGGTACCACTCACTTTTTATGTATTACTCTTTAACATTTCACAAGGAAAAGCACAGTGTGTGGGATCAGGAGACTCAAATTCTATTTCTAAATCAGCACTGACCAACTCTGAAATTATGAATAAGTCTCTTAACTTCACTGGACCTAATGAGGGGATTTGATGAATCTGGCCCCCAAGTAAGTTTCAACTTTTGCACTTAGTGATTGATAGGGTCTGTCTGGATCAGGGTTCTGTAAAGATTTCTGAGGCAGTCCTTGGGATCAGTGGGAAAAAATTTAATCAGCCACCGTTGCTGTGGCCAGAGCAGGAATTGCAGCGTAGCACTAGACCCAGGTCTAAATCTCAGCAGTATATGGGCACATATTGTCTTCCTTAGGAGGTCCTAACATTATTCCTGCCTCATACTTCTCTGAATAATCTACAGCCCTTAGCTCTGTGTCTTGCACATAGTAGCTTCTCTATTAAGATATTTTGAATGAATAAATGAATACTTAAACCTTGAAAAATTCTGAAAGCAGCCACTTAAATTAAATTGAAACACATTGAAGGAAATATACAGATTTCTTTTTCCAAAGCATATTTTTTCAAGAGTTTATTTTTACTTCACTATCCTGAGGCTTAAAATATGGGTTTCTCTGGAAAGAATTCCCTATATCCAATGTGATGATGAAAAGCTTTTAAATGCCGCTAAAGGGTTATAGCCATATGCTTGATGAATTCCATATGATTGGGCAACTGAACTATTTCCTTTTTTGTATGCAGCATTTATTTTTATTTTTGTAACTAACAGCCTTATTAAGATATAATCACATACCATAAAGTTTACCCTTTTAAAGGGTAGAAGTCAATGGTTTTTAATACATTCAGAGTTGTATATTCATCACCATTATCTAATTCTAGAACATTTTTATGACCCCCAAAATAAGCCCTGCATCATTAGCAGTTGCCCTCCATCCTCCCCTTCCCACAGCCTCTGGCATCTAAACTACGTGCCATCTCTCCAGGTTTGCCTGCTTTGGACATTTCATATAAATGGAATCAAACAATGTGTGGTCTTTTGCATCTGGCTTCTTTCACTGGGCATAATGTTTTCAAGGTTCATTCAATTGTAGCATATATGAGTACTTCATTTCTTTTTATAGTATTCAAGGTGTGAATATTATAATAATATTCCACTGTATGGATACACCACATTTTGTTTTTCCTTTCATCAGTTGAGGGGCATTTGGATTGTTTCCACTTTTTAGCTATTATGAATAATATTGCATGAACATGTGCAGATTTTGTACAGACATTTATTTTCAATTCTCTTGAGTATATACATAGTAGGGGAATTGAGTCAATTGGTAAATATTTAACTTATTGAAGAATTCTCAAAACTGAGATATTGGGGTATGTACAAGTATTATCCATATTTTAATTATATTGTTCCTAAATGATAGATTCTAGCTTGTCCCTCCACTTTTATAATCAAGAAACTTAGTGACGTATTTGATCTACAGGAAGGAAACCAAGGAGAAAATAGGGCTTGAGTTGTGAGTAGAATGAACTAGCACAGATGGGGAAAGCCTCACCATAACTCTGTTCCTCACACACCTTGAGAAAATGATGCCAGTCTCCAAAAATCAGTGGGGCAGGAAATATCAGCAAAGAAGGGACCTATCCATGAGACCTCTTCAAGAGAATGGGTCCCGAGTCTAATATGCACAGCACAGGCAAATACCAATCTTTGGACAATTTATCAACAATTGCTCCTCCTTCTCTTCTTCTTCCTCATTTTCTTGAAATTTCTGCTTTTCCTTCTCCATCTCATAAGCCAAATTATTTTTACTAAGAATCTGGGAGCAAATTTTTCAGTGAACATCGAAAACTTTAGAGAAGATTGGCTCTGATACAGACTCTGGTATTTATCACCTGTGGGGGACTTCTGAGCCTGTGTCCTTATCTGTAATAACACCTACTCCCAGGGATTGTTGTGAGGAAATGTGAGATAATAAATGAAAAGTGTCTAAGATGATGCCAGGCACTTTAGAAGGTTCTAAATGAGCATTCAAGTGCTTCCTCTTCTGATGTAAATTTGGGCGATCCAAAGAGTACCAGGCTTGAAGTCAGAAGATGTGGATTAGGGTTTTAGTTTTACTTTTTCCTAGGTCTATGAACTTGGACAACTCGGTCTAAGTTTCGCTATCTTTAAAATGCAGATAATCACGCCTCCTTTCCCTCGTAACTGCCTATCTCCAACAACACTTAAGAATATATGAAGAAGTGTTTTGTAAATGTACAAGTGTTCTATAAACATGTGTTAATAGGAATTTTTCCCTCCATTCCCCTGACAGGTTTCATGCTTCATTCATGTCCTCATTGGCAACAAGAGATCAGAGGGAAAACGAACACACCCAGACTCCAAATATGTGGGCCACCATGGGCTGCTATCCTCAGTCACCCTATGACACGTAGACACAATATTTGGGGCCCAAACTCTTCTCCTGATTTCTGAAACTCAGGACTGAGATAAACATGATGCATCACTGAAATGAAAAGAGAATCTTCCAGCATGGGGCAGTAGTAAGTCTCTTAGGTTCACAGAGATGCCACAGAATCACGGTGGGTCTGGCAGAGGTCAAGGATGCCCCAGGTCTATGTAAGTTTTATTATTGAACTTCCATCCTGGCAAAAGCACACCAGTGCAAGATACATGCCTCCACATGTGCAGCGAATGCTTTATTTTTTTAATGGGGAGGAAACTGCAAAGAGGGAAGCCTAATACCTACAGCATATATGGTAGCTTGCTTGACTCAACAAATATTCTAGCTTGCCTTCCTGAGCCATAGAATCTGTAAAACTAAAAATTAAATTTTAAAACTGTCATGAAGGTAGAAATCCACAGGTAAACTAAATTTCACCACACAGACACAATCCCACATGTCATGGAGAGGAAGGGAGAAAATTGAAGCAGTTTCCACATTGAGAAGATCCAGTTATTGGCAAGCAGGTGTCTGGTTATTCTGAACCATAGGAAGTATTCTAAGGTCTGGGCCTTGGCATCATATTGCTAAGGGGTAGGTGGTATCAGCAGCCATGTTTCTAGGACAGAGCTCCATGGTATGGTTTATTCCACTTGGCTGCATAGTTCTTCTCTAAACAGCATCTAAGCCTGCATCCCTGTGAACTGCTTAATGTCATCTCACATCTCTTTCTGATTAACAGCTGTAGTGGATTCTGTTGTCAGTGACTAACAATCTCAACCAAGAATACTTCATCATGTCATCCTCATGAGAGTGAAAAAGAACCACTGAATTCAGTTTTAACCAAACATTTGGAAAAGGTAAAAAGACATGTTATTTTTTTGAAGTTAGTTGTTTGTAATATTTCTAATATGAAGTTGAGAGACAATTATAGTCCTTTTTCCCGTGTTTGTAGTCAATTTACTGCTATCTTTATGCAAGGTTTATGTAGTCAAAGTTGGTTTTTTTGGTAGTCTATTTTTTAAAAATATTTTCAAACCCTTCTAGATATGTTTTCCTCAAATTAAGAACAGCAGTTGCCTGCCAAAAGTTAATAAGGATATTTTAATTAGTGTTAGGAAAGCATCCTAATTTGCAAACACAGATATTTTAAAATTATGATTTGTAAAATTAACACGGTGTTAACCATATTTTGCCCTTCTTGGGAGTTTCTGCTAGAGGACTCTCAGTTTTTCAGGTCCAGGATCTTGAAGCACTGTGTATAAATCATGGCTTGAGTCTTAGAAGAAATTTGCGAGGCAGAGACACCTGTGTTTATTTTAGACAAGAGAGCCAGCCAAAGGTCATTTTAGCTACTGGCTACTGCCTCATTCTTGTTTTAAGAATAAAATATACCACACATTACCCTCTTGTTCCAGGAGCTGCACACTTATCCCATTTTTTCTAAATTGGAGCCCTGTTTTATTCTTGTTTGAATTCCCCAGACTGTAGTCCTTCTTTAAACTTTGATCACTTTGCTAGGGAACCATAATCTGTCGGAGAAAGTCAAAATTGATCTCCATGTCTACCCAGAGCAATGCTTATTATCTTCTCATAATTAATTAATCCCTCTGTGGTGGAGACTGCTATATATTCACCACAAACTATTTCCCCCTTATAGTTGAAAGAATAAGGCCCCTCCAAAATATCCAAGATGCCCCCATCCTAATTCCTAGAACCTATGAATATGTGACCATACATAGAAAAAGGAAATTTCCAGACATGAGTAAGTTAAGGATCTTGAGATAGGAAGAAGATTATCCTAGGTTATCTGGTTGGTCTCAATGTAATCACAATGATCTGTATGGCAGGAAAGCAGAAGGGTCAGAGTAAGAGAAGGAGATGTGTCGACAGAAGCAGAGGTCAAAGACATGGAAGATGCAATGCTGCTGGTTCTGAAGATGAAGGAATGTGCCATGAACCAAGGAGTGCAAGCAGCCTCTAGAAGCTGGAAAAGGCAAGAAAACTGATTCCCCTCTAGAACGTCCAGAAGGAAGGCAGCCCTGCCAAGTTTGGTTTTAAGACTTTTGACCCCCCAAACCATAAAATAATAAAGTTGTACTGTTTTAATCTACTGAATTTGTGGTAATTTGTTAGAGCAGCAATAGGATACTAATACACTCCTCCTGGGTACACAGTTGGACTACATTTCCCAACTTCCTTTGCATCTAAATGTGACCATGTGACTGAGTTCTGGCCAATGGAATGTGGTAGAAGTGAGATGCATCACTTCCAGGCCAGGCCAATAAAATCCTTTCTTATGATCTTCCATGATCTCCTTTTGCTAGATGTATGAAAATGATGGAACAGAGGACTTTAAGACTCTATGAGAGGCTAGAGCCAGAATATAGAAGGATCCTGGTCCTCTGAATCTCTGCATGGAAAGTAGCTCACCAAAGAACCACACTGAACTGACATATAAGCAAAAAATAAAGTTCCAGTGTGGTCAGCCACTGACACTGTAGATACATTCGTTATTCAGTAGTTATTCTATCTGACTAGTACCATTCAATTAATAAATATTCATTAAGCCCAGATACTATACTAGGGCACTAATAAAATGGCAAAAAAGACATAAAAGTGATTTCTGGCCTCATAAAATACATAGTGTTCTTAGACGTCTTTCTGCTTACTTAGTGAAAAACCTCTTGATAGCTCTTATTAACGCTAAATTATGTTAAAGCCTCTCACCTAATGTGGTAGTGGTGGTGTGCAAAGAAAAATGTGAAATGATGTTAGTGAGTGAGTTAATAATAGATCAGTGACTCACCTGTACAAATAATAATAACTCCTACTAATCAGGCTATGCTAACTTTATAAAAAATAACCCGAAAATCTCAGTATTTCAAGGCAATGAAAGTATGTTTTTTTTCCTCACCCCTGAAAAGTCCGTTGTGAAGTGAGGCTCTTTTGGGTAACCATCATGTGAAAGTTGACTCAGGGTCACACTTACTTCCAGCTTGAAGCTCCAAGGTTCCTTGAGTATGTACCAGTCAAAAGATGGAGTGAAGAAAGTGTGAGGAAGGTACACAGGTGCATTTAATTAACCTCCTGGGACCAACGGTGGCACCCATCACTTCCACTCACATACCGTTAGCCGGAACTAGTCACAGCATCTTCTCTAGATGCAAGGACGCTGGAAAATGTAGTTCCTGGATGGATAACCATTTCCCATCAATTACAATGGAAGGGGAGTATATACCATGGATAGTCACCAAACCCTCTCTGCCACATAATCAGTAGGCAACCACTTAATAAGGATTTTCTCATTTAATCTTACAGAAACTGCATGAGACTTTACTATTATTTCCCCTAATTTATGAATGAGAAAAATAAGTCCCAGAAAGATGAACTAACAAGGTCGTGCAGACACTGCAGGGAGCAAAGCCAGAATTCAAGGAAGTATTCAGACATATCTTGAGAACCTCTACAGTCCTACATAGCAAAACCCAAAAATCAAAGAAACAGACAAAAATTTGAGGAAGAAAAGAGACCAGCCTCTAAATTTCCTGTTGCAAAGATAGATCTGAGCCTCATTTTCTGAAAGGGCTATTTACAGTCGTAGGGAATAGGAATGACTGTGCACCAGGAACGCCATGTGTGGTGTTTGCAGTGGGGGGCAATGTTTCTGCCTTCACCTTCAGTACCCCAGGGAACTTGCTCCATCCTCACAACAGGAGTGTTCCATGTTGGGTAAGCTCTGTCTGTATTTTAACCTCCCCCCACAGCCTTTATAATGTCTATATTCTCCCTTGGAATTTGAAACGTGAGAAAGTATTAATACTGACAAATAAAAATCAGTCCAGGGGTGAGCAGTCCCTTAGCATTTTGCTTTCCGCCCACACTCTCTCACAGCAGTGCTGAAGGGTCACATGGCCTGCCACAGGATTTCCACCCCTACTGCCCTGGAGGAGAAGCCAAAAGAATCCCAAGTTTTTTTGGGTGTCTGACACTGGGTGATTAGCTTGACTCTTACCTTTGAGCCAAAGGAAATTGGATGCAATTCTGTACAAACAAAACATATTCACATAAATGCTATTGTTAGGAAGCCACCTAATAATGGTGGCAATGATGATAATAATAATAATAATAATAATAGTAATGGAAGCCACAGGAAAATGACTCTCAATGGCGTTACAAGAAAATCCTAAATAACAGCTCCATTGATTTCACAGATCACAACTACAAGACCAGTGGTGCACTCAGCTCAGTGTCAAAGCAAAAGCAGCAGTGATGGCAGTTCTGGGGTTCGGTGAGGTTAGCTGCTGGGCAGGTGGTGAGCTCTGTGATGCTCAGCGTCGAGTTGCAGTGCAGGGGAGGCTTTCCCTTTCCCAGAATCACCCTCTCTGGGAAGTCTTCAGTAGCCCTCACAGGCAGAGATCATTGTAGCGGAGCTCGAATCTGATTGCACTGGGCTCTTTGTGTCTACCTGGGTCCCTCACTCCACTGTTAGGCAAGGTCAAGGTGATTGGGGGCAATTTTATATCCAGGTTCAATGTATACAGTGGCTCCTGGGACCTAATGGTAACAGTATTTCCTATTTCCCCTTCTTTGATATCTGTCTGTATTGATTATACCATACCATCAGTGTAGTGAGAAGAGGAGAAAAAATAACTAGTTTAAAAGCTGATAAATAGAAGGGGACAGGGGCAGGAGAGTAAAAGGGGAGAGCTTGTCCTGTTTAGAAACGCACATTCTGGGAGCGTTCAAAGCACAAACCGAAGGACCTTTTTACTGAGTGTGGTAGTAACTTGCATTTGGGGAAGAGAGGAAATTGGAAAGGAGTCTGCTCTGAATGCTGGTAGCCCTTTAGAATCCCAGGTGAGAGATGAAGTGTATACTAGTCAGTGTTCTCCAGAGAGAAAGAGGATGCTTGTGTGTGTGTGGCAGGGGCAGGGGGGGAGAGAGAGAGACTTTAAGGAATTGGCTTACTTGATTGTGGAGGCTAGCAAGTTCAAAATCTGCAGGGTAGTGTAGCAGGCTAGAAACCCAGGCAAGTGTTGATGCTGCAGTTCAAGTCTGAAGGCCATCTTCTGGCAGAATCCCCTCTTCCCATGGGAGGTCAATCTTTTTTCACCTGGTTAGATGAGGCTCACCACATTATGGTGGGTAATCTGCTTCACTCAAAGTCTCCTTATTTAGATGTTAATCTCATCTAAAAAATACCTTCATAAAAAGTCTAGAAGAATGTTTGACCAAATATCTGTGTCTCATAGCTTAGCCAAGTTGACACAAAATTAATCATCTCAAAGTGATTCTGCAAGATTCATCCAGATCACTGCTGTTCCAGAGGTTCTGTTCCCCTTCCTCCACTTTTCTCCCCATAGTATAGGAGTCTGGAGTCTTGGATCTGACTTTACCACCTTAACAGGAGAGCCCAGGTTTTATAGGACTTAATGCTTATATAATTTAAGTAGCCATCTTTAAGAAAAAGCATAAAAACATATAAAACAACGTCCATTCTTTATCTCAGACATTGCTGATAGGAGGAGAGAAACATAAACACTTTGGAAATTAGCTAGGCAGTTTCTTATAAAGGTAACCATTCATCTACCCTATGACAGAGCAATTCCAAAGGAAATGAGAACTTTTGCTTAGATGACCACGCCCACACCCATTCAAAATCTATTTTCTTCGGTTGATCTCTATGCTGAGCCTCCCACTCATGTATTTAACATATCTACAAAGTAGATAGCTCCACATGAAAGTCCAATACACATTTCAAAGTCAACAAATCAAAAATAAAACACCTAGGCATCCTCCCAGAACTTTCCTCCTCTGTCATTTCTACACTGTTGAATGACAACACAATCCCCAACCTTCCCAAGACAGACATCTGTGTAATCATTTTTGATCAGTGCTGTCCGTTAGAGATATAACATGAGCCAGAAATATGAGCCACATATGTAACTTAAAAATTTCTGGTAACCACATTAAAATGGTAAAAAAATGGTAAAAAGAAACAGGAAATTAATTTTGGTAATATATTTTACATAACCTAATATACCCCCAAATTATCATTTCAACATGAAATCAATGTACAAAATTATTGATGAGATATTTTACATTAGATTTTCATACTAAGTCTTTGAAATTAGGTGTGTATTGTATACTTACAACACATTGCAGATTATGCTAGCTGTGTCTAAAGTGTTCATTGTCTACACATGGCTAGTGGCTACTGTATTGGACAGCACAGCTCTAGACTTTTCCCAACTTGGCCCTCTACCCAATACATCCAAGTGATCATCCATTTTTATTGATGCTCTCTCCTTGTCTTCACATTCTCCTACCCTCTTCTTTCACCTGTTGTAGATGAGGGTTTTGTCCCTTAAACTGGAGCCTCAGTCTTCTAACCAATTTCCCTTTCTTAGAACTAGCTGCCTTCCGTCTCTCTTTCTCTCTCTCATCTCTCTACCAGTGGATCCCCTGGTTAGAATATATTCAGGATAAAGTGCTAAGCCCTTAGTTCATCACACAGGATCCATCATATAGGCCCGGGGACATCCCACAGTTATATCTTCTACTCGCTGATACACTCTTCCCTCTAACGTCAAGGGACATTTGAAATTCTTTCAACAAATATTTGTTGATCAAACAAAATCCACTGACCTCAATGGATGTCCCATCTACATATATATGCACATACAATTCTCTCTTTCTGACATTCCTTCCCTATTCCACAACAGGGCTCTGGCTCCTTTTCCTTCACAGCTCAACTTCTACAACATTTCCTTCTGGCGGTGTTTGTTCCTCCCACCCCACTTATCAGGATACTGGACTCTATGTTTCTACACCTCTCCCTTAACAGAACCATTAAGATGTACATTACACTGTTCTGTGCTCGCTGATTTTCTCATCTCTCTCCAATCCTTAACTATATTGAGAGTAAAGACAATACCTTACTTAAATTCCTTATTTAAATGTCTACCCAGCACTTGGCAGAGGGCCTGGCACATTGTAGGTCCTCAGTAAATACCTTTCGAGCCCACAAGTGAAACCAGAACCAGAAACAGCAACCCTAAGTCCTATTTGGTTTGTTTTTCGTCAATTTTGTTCATATTTTAAAAGGTGAAATAAATCATTTCCTCCTAGTGTATAGCAAAAGGGACATTTCCTAACCCCATTTGAGAAGGTTACTAAAAAAACTGTAGGAGAGCTTTGTAAATGTTTTCAAAAACCATATTCCACACCATAGGCATCCCTAAAGAAGATAAATAAGCACTTACATAAGGAAATCTGACAATGGCGTATTTATGTGGGAGTGTTCAGGCTTCCCAAGGATTCCAGCCAAGAAAAATACTAGCTTGTGTTCTTGTCTTGATCTTGTTATTTGAATAAAAAGTTTCACTTTTAAATCAATTTGGTAGCATGTTGCATGAACAGCAAAGTGAGCAGACCAGCTCCTCTTTTAGTCAACTGATTTATGCAAAGTCTGATTCATTGAAAAAAATCACACAGGGGTATTCTTCACTTTTTGAAAAGATTTACTTACCATGTCTCTCCTTTTAGCACTCGCTGGATGTTTAATGTGATTTGCTTTATTGAAAATATACGCATGAGAATTCTTTAAAAGTAATAACATTTTAAATGGTTTTGATACTTAAAAACACTTCTCAACAATGCTTCATCAACTAGTATCTCATTTTATTTTCACATAATTCTTAAAGTTGGTAAGGCTGTGATAATTATTTAAATTATGATGATGACTAATGCTTGCTGACAATTTACCATATACCAGATACTTTTTTTCACATTTTCTGTATAATGAACTCTTTAATCCTCCCAATAACTTTAATACTGTTGTATTAAATGTCCCAATTTAATAGATGAGCTATTGAGTCCCGCTCTGCTGAATTGTTTTCAGTTCTTCATATTGGCAGTAGTGGACTGGGTATTGTCCCCAAGACAACATGGCCAAGTCTTCACCCCTGGTACCTGTGAAGGTGACCTTATCTGGAACTAGGGTCTTTGCAGATATAACTAAGTTAAGGATCCCAAAATGGGATAATCCTGGATCTAAAGTGGGCCCAAAATGGAATGACTAGTGTCCTTATGAGAGAAGAAAAAAGGAGATTTGAGACGCAAAGACATGGAGAAAAAGCTCATCTGAGGATGGAGGTCAAGTTTGAAGTTATGCTGCTACAGGCAAGGAATGACAAGAGCCACCGGAAGCTAGACTTTGCAGGGACAGATTCTTCCCTAGATTCTTTGGAGGAGCATGGCCCTGCTGTGACACCCTGATTTTGGACTTCTGGCCTCCAGAACTATTAGAAAATAATTTTGTTTGTTTGTTTTAAGCCATTCAGTGGTGGTAAGTTGGCATGGCAGCCCTAGGAAACAAACATATTGGTCATGCTCCCTTTTGCTGTAGATTTTTATATGTGCTTATCCCTTATACTCTCTGCCTAGAATGCAGGAAGGAACAAAGAATGTTCCTGTATCACTCAGCTCATACCATAACAAAGCTGCATAACAAAAAACTATAAAATCTCAATGACATCCAAAGATCAGCTTACCTTTCTCACACATCTACAAGTTGTCTATGGGTCAGCTGATATAAATTTGATTGGCTGGGCAGCTCTGCTTCAAGCTGTGAGTTCAAAGAGCTTGGTTCTTCTTGGTGGGTTGGGCTCAAGTCTTCTCCACATGTTACTCATCTTCCTTACACTATCACACTAGCTGGGGTGGATTCTTCCTGTGGTGATGGCAGAGAAGTAAGAAAGGGCAAGTGGAACTATGGGATGCACCCCTAGGCCTAGGCCCTAAACTGTCACACTGTCATTTCTGCCCATGTTCCATTGACCAAAGCAAGACATCTAGAATTAAGAGGAAGGGTTGTATACTCCACCCATAGAGGTGGGGGTGGGAGAAGGAGTGAACATTTTTGAACAATTATTTAATCTTTTCTTCTCTGTCTCACTCCCTGTCCCCATGCCTACTTTTGACTTCCATTTCAAGAAGCAATCCAGATGTTACCACCTCCAGGAGGCCTTCTCTGCAATCCAAATCTGAGTTGGGTATTTCTCCCACCCTATACTCTTCCATTTATCTTACTATGATATTGGTTATAATTCATGTTTAATTATTTGCCTCCCAGATAGACTGTAAGCTTTCAGAGGGAAGAACCCAAGTCTTTCTATTTCAGTGCTTTCCCAGTGTCTTATCCAAAGTAAGGTTTTACATGTCATTATTGAATGAAAACACATTCTTAAGCTGGTCATTTACAGGTTCCTTCATTGTCTTGTAAACAATGAGGGCATGAGAGTTTTGGCAACCTTTTTAGCAGTTTTCCCATAGGTCGCTTAGAAAGAGGTCTTGTCTCTGGTAGAGCAGGTGACCTGAGAGATCCCCTAATTGAATTCTCTCATTTCAGGAATGGGAATCTGGGGGTCCAGAGAGACGACACGATTTTCTCCAGGCTGAGGGGAGAAGGAACCAGGTTTGCTGTATCTAAGTAACACCTTTTCTCTGCAGTCTTACCGTATGTTCTCTACCCATTTCTATTACTGCTTAGGTCTTCAATCAAAGTAAGAAAGTAAAATTCTCACAACTTACTAAATCAAGGTTAAATAGTAAAGAGTCGTGTGGTAGATCATGCTGGTAATAGTTACTCAATCTAGAGAAGAAGGGATTCTTTTTGAATTGTACTGTCCTTTTAGACTACCAAGTATATCAGTCAGAGACTTGATAGGAAACAAGACTCATCTCAGGTGGCTTGAACAGACTTTAAAGAGGTATGTGCAGAATTAAGAAAAAACCATCAGAGACCAGCAGTGGTGGTAGGCCATTACCTCCTGTAGCAGTTTTATTGCATTTATGACCTCAATTAATTTGCCCTATAACATTCTCTGTGTGATGGTTAATTTTATGTGTCAACTTGACTGAGCCACAGGGTATCCCGATATTTGGTCAATCATTATTCTGGGTGTGTCTGTGAGGATGTTTTTGGATAAGATTAACATTCTCATCTGTACACTGAGTAAAGAAGGTTGCCCTCCCTAATGTGAGTGGCCCTCATCCAATCAGTTGAAGGCCTGAATAGAATAAAAAGGCTGACCCTTCCTTGGGTTTGAGGGAATTCCTCCTGCCTGGCTTCTTTGAGCTGGGATACTGATCTTTCCCTGCCTTCAGACTCAAACTGAAACACTGGCTCTTCTTAGATCTCGAGCCTGCTGGATTTTGAACTTACTTTGATGGCTGTCCTGGTTCTCAGACCTTCAGACTGGGACAGAAACCATATCATCAGCTCTCCTGGGTCTCCAGTTTCCTGATTGCAGGTCTTAGGACTTATCAGCCTCTGTAATCACATGAGCCAATTCCTTATAAGAAATTTCTTTATGTATGTGTGTGTATATACATATATATGTATTTCTTTTTTCATTCTATTGTTTCTCTGGAGAATCAGACTAATATCCTCTGACTCTGACTCTCTTTTCTTCCTCTTATAAGGACCCTTGTGATTACATTGGGCCCACTCAGATAATTCAAGATAATCTCCCCATCTCAAGATCCTTAATTGAATCACATCTGCAAAGTCCCTTTTGCCGTGTAAGGTAACATATTCACAAGTTTTGGGAATTAAGATGTGAACATATTTGTGGGGGTTATTATTCTGTCCACCACAGGCTCCCACTGGTCCAGAGTGGACCATTTCTTCATCTCTGACCTAGTCTCTGTGGTTAGGGAAATGAGATGCTCTGATTGACTATCTCTGAGACATATGCCCATATCTTTGCCTTGGGGATGAGGGAGGAACCCCAGGCAAACCGTGTGGACTAAAAGTGAGGCAGCTTCATTCTCCATGGGAAATTCAGGGGTTATTTCCAGATTAAGGGAAACAGTGCTGGGAAAGCAACAATGAAAGGTCCTCTACAACTTCCAGTTGTAGGTGCTCGCAAGGCTCCTAGGACTGTTGTAACACAAAAAACTCTGGCTTTGAAGTCAACACAATCCTGCTTTAAACTGTAGCTTACCACTTCAGAGATGTCTGACCTTGGGGGAATTATTGAATGTCTCTAAGCCTTAGTTTCCTCACTTCTAAAAATAGGGATAAAAATATCTATCTTAGTTGATTGAAAGAAATCAAGTATATAAAGTGTCTAGAAAATGAGTGGCCCATAGCTGGTATACAATCAATGTAAGTTCCTCTCTCTTTTTCATTTCTTTTCTATCACATTCTCTATATAAAATTGCACAAAGTGGATTTATAGAACACAATTCCTGAGAGCTCTGTTGAACTGAGGTCATGGTGATTTCTCACCTGGCTTATAACATGACCATTTGGAGACGCTGACTTCTAATGGATGGATTTGAGAAACCAAAATTAAAATACAAGGATCTCATACTTCAAATTTCTGCCCAACAAGAAGGGATTAAAAGTAGCAGTTGGCACCAGTAGCTCCTAGAGAATTTAGAAGAGAACATGAAGACAGAAATGAACATCAGGGGAGAGAGTCCAGGATAGGTTCAATGCAGGCTTTTCTGGGAGCAGGGCACATACTTCAGTGATCTGTTACAGTCCCTTCCAGGCCTACAGGGTCATTATTATCAAAGTCTATTACTTAAGGCCTAGAAATAAGCAGCCTGGAACCCTTCCAAGAGGGTTAGTGAAGAAGAGTTAATTAGCATGCAAGTGCCCTGCAAACATACAGTTCTCTGCAAAGGTTAAGTAATAACATTGCAAAAGAGCTGTCTTGAAATTTTTGCCACTTTTCGTCAATGTTTATGCATCATTGTAATTAAAACATCAGAGAGCAGAAAGAGTTAACAGCCCAAAGCAGATTGGACATGTTGATAGAAAATGTGGGAAAGGAAAGCAATAAATAGTAAACATAGAGGTTGGGACTGAACATTATATATCCTTGAAATATTAAAGAGATAGCAGAGGGGGTTACGAAGCTGTAATTGATCGTTTCTGGTGAGTCGTAAAGAACAGGTAAGGGTCTACGTGTCTTTAAATGAAATTCAAGCTCACGCACAGGCCTCGCTTCCCAGATCTCATCTGACCTGGAAAGCACATCAAGTTCAAGATGATCAACACTTGGTTAAAAGGTGGTCTTGGAATTTGGAGGTGTTGCAATATTTGGAGACCACATGGTATAAAAGAAGAAGCTCAGGCCTAAGAGTCAGGATCCAAGAAAGTCTTGGCTCAAACCCTAGCTATGTGATCTTGGAAGGAAACTTTGCTCTCTGAGCTTGTCTCCTCATCTGGGAAGCCAGATGATTCAGATTAAATGATCTGAAATGGCCTTTCTAACACAAGCATCCTATGATCCTAAAAGGAAAATGGTTCATGAAGGACTACCTACTCATTCCATCTCCCAAATCAAATGTTGTCTTCTTCATGGTTTCACCACTTAGAATCCTTTTGCCAAACTCTCCCAGCAAATCATACCTCCTACAAGGGGCTCAATTATATTTCACCTTGCATTAGGGCAATTTTAGCATTTCTTATTTCTCTAACAAAACTAGCTACTCCTTCACGCAAGTACCCTGACTGATACACATTGGAACTCCAGCCCCTAGTGCAAGGCCCAGCACATAATAGATGTTCCGTAAGCATTGCAGAAAACTGAGTAGGACTTTTCCTGTTGTGCCAGAACTGACAACAAGGCCCCAAAGGTGGGGACAAAGAGAATCTAGGTATTAATCATTCTACTACTCTTGATCAAAAATGAGCACCAACCGTCCTTCGGACAATATGAGAAGAAGACTATGAAAAAAGAAGAGAAAGATGGGGGGAAGCAATTGTTAAAGTCAGGAATTGGCTTAATGGGGGCTTGTGTGGATGCTCCCTCTGCCTTAAAAACAAGTGAATTCAGTCAAAAGCAAACAAACAAATAAATCTTGTATAAAAGAAAGTGGATTCCTGTCAGAAAGAGCTGATTTCCATTCCCAATTAGAACTATTCTTAGAATCAAATTGTCAGTCACCCCCACAACCATCTCAATTTCCCTATTTTAATAATAGAAGAAATTGGAGAGATACCAAATTCGTGGTCTAGCATGACAAAGATATGTGAATTTCCTTTGGGCCAAGTGGACACAAATGAGGGCTGCTAGGTTTGAGTGAAACTGCAGAGGCCCTAATCAAGACAATGCACAGAAATATCATTTCTTGTTACTGATTTCTTATTCCTCAGCCATCTTTAAAACAAAAACCATGAATTCTAATCTTCTACACTAAAGCAGTTGTGATCCAGGAGCTACCAAGACGTTGGAAAGATTATTTTTAAAATATACAATACTTTTGGTATAAATATGGCTGTATAAGTCAGTAGTTTTCCTCTTCTCTTCCTGGATATCTTGCAAAAGTAACAAAGAAAAAAATACAAAACTAATTTTTAGCAAAACTATAAGTCAAGTATAATCTGCAGACTCCAAAATATGTGTAAGGGCTGCCAAAACAAACCAAATTGTGCAAAAATTTTGCAGGAAAATGAAGCAGTTCAGAGAGTGATGAGCTGGCCAAGTGAAAGCAGATGTTAGAACACTCAACAGAAATACACTTCCTGAAAGTGAAGGACTCAACCTGAGTAGTAAAGGCAATATTCTTTGTTTGTAACAGCCAGTGCTAGACTGAGGGAGCAGTGCTAGTGGCAAAATTCTCACCCCTCCACTCCCTACTCACCATATTGAGAAGAAGCAGTACGCCTCTGCTGCATCAAGAGAAAGAGACCTTTTGTGTGTGATGTTAGAAGGTTTCTTCCCTAAAGAAACCTCCTCCAATTTATTCAATAATGAGCAATAAAAGGGAATGGATCTAACATTGAAGATGGTTACTATAGCAGAAAAATATGAGAAAGGGACCTAAATGTACCAAGAAAAATATTACAACCATGGTGCAGATAATCTTTTTGTTCAACACTTTTCCATGAATTGAAGGAAATATTATAAATTTTATTGAGGCAATCTTCTCTATTCAGGAGGATCACAAAGAAGAAATGTTAGAACCTAGATATATCAAGGCAAAGGAGGAAATGAAATATGATCTGGCAAACTCAAGAAGAAAGTAAATAAAACAGAGCAAAACCATCACAAAAATGAAGCTGAAATTGAAAGAAGCAAATGGAAAACAGACTGCAGAAAACACAGGAAACAACAAAAATGGTAGAAATAAGAACATTGAACAAAAGAGAATGGAAATAAAGGAAGAGTTAAGAAAATTACAGAGAAAACAGAACAAACATTGAGAGCTGCAATTCAGTATTTTTTCTTTTTGGTAGAATCAAAACATAATTGACTCTACATACTGAAAATTCCTGCTAGAGGGAAATTGACCTACAATGGTAAATACCAAGACACAGACTTGTAGAGTTATTGAACTTCATAATTAAAGAAGAATACCTCCAAAAATGTAAGGGAAAAATTTTTGCTTGTCACAAGGTCTAAAAGGTGTAGCATTGAGATTTAGTAGAAGGGGACCAGGTAAGCTAAATATCCTTCATTGTGCAAAGATATCATACAATAAATTGTCCCAGCCAGAATAGCAATAGACACTGACATATTCATCATATTACTAGAATGAAAGACCAATCTCGCCTGTGACTATAGTCGAAGAATTTTTAAATAAGACATTAGCAAAAGAGTCCAGCAGTGCATAAAAAAAATTGAATACAAACAAGTAGGGTTTATTTCTGAAATTCAGGGTTTATCTCAGAAAATCTATCAATACAATCTGTTATATTATCAAAGGAAAGAACAAAAATTAAATGATTGAATCAAAGGAAAAGATAAATCATTTGATAAAATTCATTATATGTTCCTAATATAGTTCTAAATAAAATAAGAATGAACATAAACTACTTAAACCTACTAAATATTGTTACCAAAACCCAACAGCATATATTACTCTAAATGATGAAACATCAAAAAATATTAAGAACAGGACTAAGACAGCAATATCAGTATCAGCATTATTATTCAACAGGATTCTGAAGATTTTAATTAATATAGTAAGATAATAAAGTGAAATAACATATAAAATAACATATAAATACTTGTAAATTCTTATATTGCTTATAATAAGATTATATCTGGATTGAGAATAAATTTACAAAACTCAATAGCTTTTCTTTATTCTAGTTAAAGAAATTAGAAAAGAAAACAAGAAAATATTACATTCGTGATATTGACAAGAACTACAAAATATTTAGGATAATTTATTAAAAGAAAAGCATAAGACTTCTACGAAGATAACTTTAAAATCTTATTGAAAAATATAAAATTTAAGCTAATGAAAATATATACCAAGTTCTTGAATGGGAAAGCTTAACATGATAAAAATATAAATTCTTCAGAAACACAGAAGCTATAAGAAGAGATAGATTTGTTTGAGCATAGAAATTTAAAATTTTGTACAGAAGAAGATGCCATAAACAAAATCAACAAAAACAAAATATAATTGTGAACAATATTTTTGATGCAGAGGACATCCAAGGATTAATACATAAACTATTAATGTACAAACCCTTCTTACACATAGAAAAGAGACATTAAAGAGCCCAAAGAGAAAATGGGCAAAGGGTGTGGGGAGCAAATTTATATCACCGAATTAAAACTCCAAAGGTTCAACAAAAGCATGGAAAGATGCTTAAGCTCTGCAATACTAAGAAAAATGCAAAGTAAACAAACATTAAATATTATTTATACCCATTAGATTAGCTAAAAATTAAAGTGAGAAACTGACTTCCATGCAACCATTAAAAAAAGAATGAATTTGCTCTATATCTATTAATTTGGAGGGATTGCCTGTTATGAACTAAATGTTTGTGTGTCCCTCCTCACCAAATTCATTTGTTGAAACTCTACTTCCCCAATGTGATGGTACTAGGAAGTGGGGTCTTTGGAAGACGATTAGGCTTAGATGAGGTTGTGAAGTTGGAGCCCTCATGAATGGGATTAGTGCCCTTGTAAGAGTCATCAGAGAGCTGGTTCCTCTCTCTGCTCTCTGCCTCGTGAGGTTACAAGCAGAATTCCGCATCTGCAACCTGGAAAAGGGTTCTCACCAGAAGCAACGGTGCTGGCACTCTGATCTTGGACTTCTAGCCTCCAGAACTGTGAGAAATAAATTTCTGTTGTTCATAAACCGCTCATTCTGTGGTATTTTGTTATAGCAGCCCAAAATGACTAAGACTTTTCCTTAAATTATTTTTGAGTGAGGAAAGCAAGATAAAGAAAAGTACACATTTTTAAATTTCATTTTATAAAAACACATAGTGATAGTCCATATGTGTATGTTTTTATGTATGTATGTAGATTTGCATATATTATATGACATGGTGAAAATGTGGAAGGATACTTGCTAGGTTGTTAGTTAGTGTAGATTACCTGGATAGGGACAGAGAGGGGAAAGGAGAATGATGTGAGGGAGGACAGAGAGCTTTGAGAAAGATGGGAACTGAATGGGTAGGCACATGGATTCTGGAATCAGATTCTCTGGGTTAGACTCCCATTTCTGGCAAGTTTACTTAGCCTCTCTGTACTCCAGTTCCCTTATCTGTGCAACAGAGATGGTAATAGTGCTTACCTCATAAGGCTATTGTGAAATCAAATTAGTTACTATCTGTGAAGTGCTTAGAATAAGGCCTAGAACATTGAAAGCATCAAGTAAATGTTTGATATTATATGCATATGAAGATATATTTTAAGTAAAACAAAATTTTATTATTAGATAAAATTTTATTATTAAAAATATAATGAAACAAAAATCCTTCAGTGCCTCGTCAGTCCAAAAGATATCATCTGAGTTTGAATCCTAGTTCAATCATTTATTAAATTTGCACTCACATCCAACATATTTTCCAGAGGAACATTGCTTCATATAGCTAACCACTAATCGTGTCTACCAGTGGCAAAGAACAGAATATATATTTCAGAAATTGCATATGGTCCAAGTGGTGAGGTCCATGGAGGAGACAAGATGGCACAGTGGTCAGGGCTTTGGAGAGAGATAAAACATGGATTCTGATTTTAGTTCTGCTACACATTATCTGTGCAATTGCAGACCAATAACTAAAGTCTCTGGGTCTCCACTTCCATGCATTTAAAATGAGATAATGACACCTACCTTGTATTATGTTAGTGAAGAATAAAAGAGAAAAATGCATGCGAAGCACTGAATACAGCGACTGGCTCATAGTAAGCCCTTATAAGCGTTAGTTTTTATTTTTATTACTCTATTCAGAACTAATGGAAAAGAGAGAACGGCAGAAAACAAACTATGGACCAAGGAAGAGGGTGCTGCTTACCAGAAATTTAGCCAGAGGCTTTAATCAGGTTTTCCGCAGCACTGGACGGTGGTTTAGGTCTGGATCTGGCACAAACACGAAGGATGTGGGAACAAGAGAGCTCTTTGTGGGTGGGCAGAAGTAAATGAAAACTCCCTTTGGAGGAAGACGGAATATGGCACAAGAATGAAAGAGGCGGGAGCAGCTGAGAGAGAGAGAGAAGACGTACTAGGACATTCTGGAGCCAAAGTCCCCAACTAGTTTCTGTGAGACTGTGCTGGAAGCATCACCAAAGCATCGTCAGGGTTTGTTTTCCTCTCCTGTTTCTCTATGTTGTCAGAAATGTGAGGTTTGGAATTTTTTAAAAGCTCCTCTTTGCCTTTTGCTCAAGAGCTTTGGGAGGCATAAAAACACTAATAATGAAAAACATAACAATAGCATCAACAGAAAGCCATAAAAAGTGCCCCACAGTCTGGTAAACTAGGCTGGAAGAACGCTGGGCTGTGTCCTCATGAAGTCTGCTCTGGCTGGGCTCCATGGTGACATGCAGGCCAGAACACAAGTCATGACATTGTTGGTCTCCAGAGTTGGTGAGGAGCCACCAGCAAGGGGCCCCTGAGATTCTGATGCCCCTACAGGGCCCAGGCATGACTCTGCACCAAATGGCCCTACCTTCCACTCAGCTTCCCGGAAGTTATTGAGGGCCCACCATAGCCATTGTGTCCCAGGCTTTCATACATACCAAATAACCCGTGAGGTTAGTATTAACCTTCTACTTTGTGGATAAACCTCTAGAAAGTTAAGAATGTGCCCAAGGACACTCATTGTCTAAATATGGATCTGAAATTGGAGTGGCCTCTGCTCCAAATCCAGTTCTGTTGTCCGGTTGCAAATGAGTGGAGGCTGCTGCAGGGATAAGCTGGGGGTAGCGAGGCAGGGCAAGGCCTCAGGTAGCCTGAGGCTCAGAACTTTATGGTGGAAGCGCTTGCAGAGACCACTTTCTCTCCTCACTTAGAAGGGTCCTCCTCCCACCTAGTTTGATTCTGGAAAAACCTGCCCATTTTCTTTAAGAGTTTCAGAAGTCGATTTTCTTCACTTACTTGTACCTCAGCAGAAAGGTGCCTTGCTCATGCTTGAGTCACATTATCTCTCTTTCTTGAACCGTCACCTTGAAATCTAAATCCATGGGATGGATGCTATAGGAGAAAGTCCTTGGAGTAACTGCTTGGCCCATAAATCTTCCCTCATCTTTAGGTTCCCCACTATGCAGGGCTGAGGCCCAACTGGACTTATTCTGTGCTGTGTAACTGTGATTCCTGCCAAGAGTTGATTAACCTATAGGTGGATTATTGATCCATGCAGGGAAAATCAGATACCCTCTCCCAAGAATATAAAACTCGGACGTCTTCCACTAAAAACCCTGCATGGCCTTCTTACAGCTCTTAGGTTAAAGGGCAAAATCTTTAATGTGCTATTAGTAGGGCAGGCTAACTGCTGTAACAACCCCAACATATCAGTGACTTAATCTAACAAAGGCTAATTTCTTGTTCAATTTCCAACCAAAAGAAGTTGGCAGAAAATGGATCTGCACCAGGCAGGGGCCAGGCACCATTCAATTTGAGGCTCCACCATCCCCTAGGTCTTTAGAGAAGGCCAACAGATAAGAAAAATGAGAGGGGAGGTTTGAGTGGGCGGTTTTATGAACCAGGTCTGGAGGTGATATTTATCAATTCCTACCCACATTCCACTGGTCAGAACGTACTCAGATGGCTACACCTAACTGCAAATCCAGCTATGGGCCCAGGAGGAAAATGGATGAGTGCAGTGGAACAGAAACAGGTTTATCCACAATGTAGGAGGTTAATACTAGCCTCACAGGTTGTTCAGTGTATATAAAAGTGTGGTTTTTAAGGTCTTCTGTGATCTAGTCCCTACCTATTTTCATAGGACTCCATTCTGTTCCAATCTTGGGGCACATGCTTTTCCGTCACGTGAAATATTCTTTATCCCACTGTTACCTTATAAACTTCTAGTCATCCTTCCAATAGTAATACCCAATTGTAACTCTGAAACCTTCCTAGAAGAGGTTATCCTATTATGTATATTTTGACAGAGCCATGTACCACTCCTTGAATTTTGAATAGTGGTTATTAGGCTTGTTTTTATGTAATTACTTCATTAATGTCTATATTCCTCACGAGGCTGTACATCTCACGAGGGTAGGGACTGCTTCGGTTTTGTTATTGGATCCCTATTGCCTATCACGGTATTGGGCATATAGTAGGCATCTCATAAATACTTGTTTAATGAAGGGAAGGAAGGAAGGAAGGAAGGAAGGAAGGAAGGAAGGAAGGAAGGAAGGAAGGAAGGAAGAAAGGGAGGGAGGGAGGGAGGGAGGGAGGGAGGGAGGGAGGGAGGAAAGAAGGAAGGAAGGAAGGAAGGAAGGAAGGAAGGAAGGAAGGAAGGAGAGGGAGGAAGAAAATAAGAGAGGGAGGAAGATAGAGAGAGAGGGAGGGAAGGACAACCAGCTGTTTTTTGTTAATGGTGACATTCCAGACAGAAGTTCCTGGTTCTCATGCTATTGAGATTCCTTCTTTTTCTGACTCTTGTGTGGTCAACTCCTTCTGTTCTTTGAGATCCCCAACATCTTTTTATATATTCTCCCCGGAAGCTTAAATTAAACAGAGGTAGTATATGTTGCTTCCTAACAGAGTAATTCTAAGTCAGAGTTTCTTAAACTTGAGCATATATGAATACCTGGAGATCTGGTTAAGATGCAGATTCTGATTCAGTAAGTCTTTGGGGAGTGAAGGAGAGGGACCCTGTCATCCTAACAAGTTCCCAGGTGATTCTGATGCTACTCATCCATGGACCACATTTTGAGTTGTAAGAGCTCGTTTATATACACCGTAATCCAGCAGGATGATGGTTCAAAGAATTTGGTTTGGAGAACAGAAAAGAATCCTTGCCACTTGATTCATGGAGACAGGAGTGAGTTATCCTCACTTACCCTGCCTTCCCTACTAAGGCTTGATTAAGCCTATTTGATTTCAAGTCTTCATCCTCCAGCTACTCCCCTGGCACCGTCAGCACACCTATTCCCCTTTGCAGATTTGACTCCCTGTCTCCTAACCCAAGGCTGATTTTAAATCTGCATCACCTAGTCAGTTCACTGAAATGTGTGAATATTTACTGCCAGCATTTAATTGCCTAAGACATTAAAATAACTATCAAAATGCCAAGCTTGCCAGACACAGCCTATTGTCTGTAAATGGCATTTTTGCCAGTTACTTTAAAGGGCTCAGCAGATATCTTATCATCCCCTGGGCACCAGCTGGCCTATTGTTTTGGAAAATATCAACTCTTCTCAAGACAGAGACACATTCTGCAGACTATCAATGCCTCTCTCTGGAAAAAATAATTACAATACTTTACGTTTGGGCAGTTCTTCATACCTTACAAACCTATTGATGTATGTCATTTCATTCTATGGTCACGTCTCTTAAAATTAGTTATCATCATTCCCATTTTATATAAAAGGAAATCATGACTGTTTGAATTATTTGTCAAATATTTACCCTCTCTTATACGGTTCCTTATCCCTATTGATGGGGGGTTGGTCATGTGACTTGCTTTGGCCAATGGAAGGTTTAGTGCCTGTGATGCAAGCAAAGGCTTGAATCAAGTTTGTGAGGTTGGGCATGCGTTCTCGCGCCTCTCCCACAGTCGTGTGAAGAGCTTACCCCAGATAACTGCTGTGCCTTCAGCCTAGGCCCCAGAATGAACCCATGTAGGGAAATTCTGAGTCTAATCCACAGTGAAGAGGCAAGCCCAGCTCACAGTTTAAAGCAGAGCCACTTAACTGAACCTGGCCAAGATCATCCAATCTGCGGTGGACCTACAGACGATGAATGTGAGAATAAATACCCATTGTTATAGCTGAGTTTTGTTACAAAGCTTTTCTGTAGGAATAGTTGACTGATACAAAAACTGAAGTTCAGAGAGGTTAGAAAATTTTTCCAACATTGCACAACAGGTAAGTATTTAAGATGAGATTCACACTCAAGTCTGTCACACTCTGAATACATTTCTTTCCCTATTGTGTATCTCAGTGGGGCATGAATGAGAGAAGATGTCCTTTATGAACTTATTCTTTCACTGTCAGTTAGAGCCACTCCCTCCATGGCCTCATGTCCAGTGGAATGGCTTTGTGGAAGCAGAGCAAAGAAATATGTTTTTCTTTCTGGTTCTATATGTCAGAGCAGATTCCAAATGAGATGGGAGCCCTTTCGCTCATGTCTTGTTAATGGTAGACTTGAACCATGACTCCAGAGATCTAAAGATTAAAGAAGGAATGCACCATTGTTATTAAGAGCACAAACTTTGGAATCAGACAGACTTAGGTTTCAATCCTGGTTCAGCACTACACATATGGAATTTGGATGCATTTAATTTTCCTAAACTTTAGTTTCCTAAAGTATGAAATAAGTGCAGTAATATGAACCTTACAAGATTGTCCTGAAGATAAGTGAACTGATATAAAAATAGAATCTGACGCTTAGTAGTGTTGAAAGCATGGGTTCTGGAGTCAGGCTGTCTAGGTTTATGTGCGTGATCTTTCATTTAATGTGTGAACTTAGACAAATTCATCAACTCTCTGTTCATTAGTTTACTTTTGTATAAAATGGAGATGAGACTGTACTTATCTCATAGGGTTATTTCATAGATTAAATAAGATAATAGAGAATATGACATACAGTATGTAGTCAATACACACTGGCTGTTATTTTTCTTTATTAATAAGTGAATAATAATTAGTATCTTTATAAAAAATTTAATTATGTTTATTCCACTCTACAATGCTATAGGGGATTAGAAAATTCTGGTAAATCCTAAATCTCTTTGCCAAGAGACTTATTTGGGTATAAATTCAGTGCTGAGCATGAAAAGGAAATTTCCAAAGGACAAGTATATGAAAGCATAGACTCTCAAAACTAGAACCTTGATCAAATGTTATGTGAACATTTTTTTTTATAGAATGTACAGTGCAGCAAAAGACTGCACAGACCAAGTTCTCTCCTCCCAATTGCTAGGGAAAAAAGGGTGGTGTGTGTATGTGTGTGTGTGTGTGTGTGTGTGTGTGTGTGTGTAGGACACTCAAAGTCTTTCAAGAACCAGACAGTAACATAAATGCATATGAAATAAGGCAATAATGAGTTGTGAGTACTGGTGAAAATGTAAAAATTAAGTCCTGCTTTTAAAAATTTAGTTTCCAAATACCTTATGTTGACAAAATAAGGCATACATTCAGCTGTGGGTCACCAGCTGAGATCTCTCTTCTGGTGGTAGGAAGAGGGCCTTTGTTTCATAAGCCTTACTGGTAGTAGAGGGTCTTAAGACATTTCTACTTTCATCGATCACTTTCATTTCTACATTCATTGATCTGCTTTCATTGATCAGATGTCCTTAAGCATCTATTTTCAAGGGTTGATTTCTACTCAGAAGAAACCATTCCAAAGGAGCTTTGTGTACAGGTACCAAGGGACAGATCCTGGAAAGCAGAGGTGAGCTTGCTGTCCATCCCCCCTGTGCAGGAGCACCGTGCAGAGTTGGGCAGCTTGTGTATTGCGCACACCTAAGTTTCCTATCACATCATCATCTAAGGGAATGGCACCTCCTAGGACTGTGCATTAAACACACGTATTTGTAGTGGCCCTGCAGCACCAGGGACCATAGATTTATGTGTGAACTTTGTGTAGAGATGGCTGTTTTCTGAGAAGTTCTCAGTGACCCGAGTAGCACCATGTGAGGCGCTAACAGAGTGAAGCACAAAAGAACAAACAAGTCTACCCCTACTGCAACAGAACAGACAGCAGGTGATTCTAACTGGAGGCAGTGTCCTCCCCTTGGGGAAGCATATCAGATGAGGAAAGGAGTGTGTAAGTTGGTAAAACTATATTCCAAAGTGATTTGACTATTTGCTTACGTTTCATCCATTCAAGCAACTTTGATGAGAGGTGATATATTATTTTTATCCATGTACTAAGGAAGCTTGAGCCCTGTCATGTCATGTCAGCCATGTCATTCTGAGTAGTCCTGGGTCTGGTGTAGATGACAGATTCCAGACAATGCCTCGGGGTGCAGACTTGTTCCGGAGTACATGAGAGCCTTCCCCAGGGGGCTCTGAGAAATCAGCACTTCTCGGTGCCTGAGCAAATAGGGCAAGAACTAGGCGAATTTGAATTTGAATGTCACTGCAATTTTCCTTTTCTACACCCACAGGCTGGAAAGTTCTGGGGAAGCAGGGAGATGTGGCCCCAATTTTGAAGAACTGCTTCTGCATTTTAAAGACAAGAAAACAGAGGTTAAGAAAGATAAGCAACTAGTCCAGGTTTACACAGGGGATATTCAAACCCAAGCCTGACAGACTCCAAAGCTTGCTACTACCTACTCTGCTTTAGTGATCTTTGGACCTGCTGTGTAGACCATATTGACCATAAGGTTGGTGCCACAAACTGGGTTACAGAGAAGAGAGAGCTTATTATTTCCACTGCTTATTTGTGCTGAAATTATCCAGAACCTACTCAGCCTTCTGGTTCACTGTCTGCATGTACAACGTTTCCATAGCATTCCACTAAATTCAAAATTGAATCTATTTCACCAAGTCTCTTGGTCCATGGAGAACTCTGTGTCACCACTGGCCCACTGAAGTGATCCTTAGGGCTGTGGTATCATCCGTTCACCCCTTCATCAGACAACCAAGTTTTTGCATCTGAATCCGAATCTGAAATTATTGCAAGTAGGAAGAAAACTCTTACTCTGACTACACAAATAAGAAACATAGATTCACATTTATAAATATGCATATTTGCAAGGAACATTTTACCCTTCACACCTAAGAGGGACAGAAATGTGCTGCATCTTTTTAACTGAGAAGAAACTCTGTCTCCTTTTAACTGTGGGTCCCTGCTTTGCCTTATTCTTTTCAGGCTCTTTTGTGTGTGTGTGTGTGTGTGTGTGTGAGGAAGAATAGCTCTGAGCTAACCTCCATTGCCAATCCTCCTCTTTTTGCTGAGGCCCTAGGCTAACATCCATGTCCATCTTCCTCTACTTTATATGTGGGACGCCTGCCACAGCATGGCTTGATAAGCAGTGTGTAGGTCTGCGCCTGGGATCCGAACCTGTGAACCCCGGGCTGCCAGAGCAGAAAGTGCGAACCACCACACCCCCGGGCCAGCCTCTTCAGGTTCTTTTTTTAAAATAACTTTATTAAAGTAAATTGCTATATAAAAACTGCATGTATTTAATGTATACAATTTGATGTTAGTGTATGTTTGCTTTAATGTATGCTGTTTGTACATATACATACACCCACCTGTGAAACCATCACCACAATAAGGGTAATAAACATGATCATCACTGCCAAAAGATTCCTTGTGTCCTTTTTTTTTGTTTTCTTTTGTGTGTTGTTGGGGGGTTGGTTAAGAAAACTCGACACAAGATCTACTCTTTTAAATTTTTAAGTGCACAATGTAGTATTAACTATAGGCACAATGTTGTACAGCAGATCTCTAGAATTTATTCCTCTTGCATAACTGAAACTTTATGCCCGTTGAACAACAAGTCTCCATGTGTTGGCCTTTGCAGAACATCCCATTTGGCTCAAGATGGTTTGGGGAATACTCTCTGAGTCTGCTATGGAGCTAAGGAATGATTTGTTGAGAAAAATTCCACAGGGCATGTTTACTATTCCCCACACATTCCTAATCTCCAGAAAGAGATGCAAAACATATGCAAAACAATCATAGACGTTTAATATTAAAAAATGCATTACCGAGAATTTACTGCACACCAAGAAAAAAATGGATTTGGCTATAAAATTTTCCCAGGAAGAAAAAATCATGTGAGAGAAACAGAAAGTGTAGGGATATGGTTGAAAATCTTGTCGTACGGACCTTCTGTGCTATGTCATCAAAAGAAGAAGAAGCAAGCAGGAAGAGGTGTAAATTGTGATTACACCACTGCCGTTCTGTTCTGATCAACTTGTCAATACAGTGCAGGCACCATGTTTCAGGAGTAATGGCCTTGAACGACTGTTTAGTGTCCCAGAGAGCTAGATAATTGAGAAATATTCCATCTCATGGTGGATGGAATATTTTTAAAAGTTATTTATTTATTTATTTTTTGCTTCAAAATTTATTTATTTATTAAATAATTTTATTTATTTATTATTTATTAAATAAATAATAAAAAAATAAAATTTATTTATTTTGTATTCCACTGGAAGGAATATTTTTAAAAGTTATTTATTTTTTTTGTACTTCACTCAACAGCTGAAAATTTTCTTGGATTGGAGCCCTTAGCCACACTCTGCTTGAGCCAATTTCCAGTGTTTCAAAATGGATCTTTCAACGAATACTAATGTTCTCATAAGAAACCATCCAGAGGCCAGCAAAACTTTGCAAAACAAATTTATTCTTGTCCAAGTTTTGACAAGAAGAAATTTGTTTAGAAATGTGCCAAACATTTAAGATCTTATTCATCATGAGAGTTGCTGAAGCTTTTGACAAATCCTGGAAGATGCTGTGAGGAAAGTTTTCAGGACAATGTTTCATCTCATCTAGAGTTCTCCAGAGGGACCCAGATGCAGGGCCTGAAATGAATGAGCTCACGTTATCTCTAAAGAGGGAAAAAACTGTCAGGCTGCACATGAGGTTACCAAGTGTTTCGTCCAATCCAGCCTTCGGTGAAATCTTTCCAAAGAATTAGTGGAGACATCATTCTGTTTGGAACTGATGGACAAAGAAGGAAAGCATGTCAGGAAGGCAGTGAAGATTGGGAACTGTCTCCTGGTAGCTGATATCACAAAAGTAAGGGACTCTGGTGTCTTTTGGTTACCAGTGGGATTCCAGAACCGTATTCATGGCTTCAGGATGGTAAAATGAGGAAAGCACTAGACTGGAAGTGTGTGGATCCAATCTCTATTCCCAGCTCTGCTTTGCACCAACTCTGTGACTTTAGACAAGTCATTTTTCCTCTCTTTGGACCTTAGCTTTCTCCTCTATAAAATAGGTAAAGAACTCTGAGTTATCCAATATGATAGCCCCTAGCTACGTGTGAATTAAATTAAATTAAAATTCACTTTCTCAGTAACACTAGTCAAATTTAAAGTGCCACATGTGGCTAGTGGCTACCATATTGATAGCACAGATTATAAACCATTTTCATCATCACAGAAAGTTCTTTTGAATAGTGTTGGTAGAGATGATGTATCTGGTCTTTTCTAACTCAAAAATTCTGAATCTGTGCCCATGTACCATCTGTGTAAATCAGGATTATAAGGCATGGGACTCCTGGCCCTAGAACAGTAGCCTTTGTCTGCTAAACAAGATAATGAAGGTGGCATTTGTAACAGAGTGGGGAGGTGTTGGCTGGGATCAACATTCACCCACTAAGCAGATGCAACAAGGAACACAATGGAAAACCCCACTAAAGGAGAATGAAAGACAGAGCTGGTTGAACAGATGGCACTCCTGGATTCCCAGTCCCAAACCTCCCACTTGGTCAAACCACAGACAGCAGCAGAAATATTAGACCCAGCCCTCAGAGAATGGGTTTTTATGGTATACTCACCCATAACCAGCTGACTCGGGATAATTCACAATTTAAAACCTGGTTAATGCCATAAGAACTGAATTCCAAAAGAACTTGACTCTAGAGAAGCTAGCATCATGAATTCAACTTCCCAGCAAACCGAGGAAAATGCAACCCAGTACTATCTCGTTGGGCCTCGGAACATGGCACTCACAGAACCAAATCAAGATACTGCTGGCCACTCAGCTCCTATTCTTTGGCCACTTAGATCCTATTCTTTCCTTGGACACAGCTGACTTTCAGTTGCTATTGTGGTGATTGTGTTTTTAATTTTTGAGTTAAAGAGAGCTCTGAGCATAGAAAAGGGGCACTGTTGGAATAACATGGGGATGCAGGCCAAATGGAAATAATTCCTGCATATTTTTCATCCTAATGAAGTGTAACTCAATCCACAGCTGATTCTCGTTTCATCACGGCCTCAGGGTCTGGAGAGCTGGGCCAATGGAAAATCCACTGCAGCACCCTTTCAGCCCAAAGTTCACATTCTCTGCTCAACGTAGGCCAGCCATTGCTAATAAAATCAGACTGATCATGAATATTTATCTAGAACTAGTTATGCACTTGGCATGCTTCCAAATGCTTTAGATATATTTGCTCATCTACTCCTCACAGTAAACTCAGGAGGTAGGCATTATTATCGTCCCCATTTGACAGCATGAAACTGAGGCACAAAGAGTTTAAATGATTTGCACAAAGTCACACAAGTAGGAAATGACAGACATGGATATTGCATTCAGGAACTCTACTTTTAGAGTTTCTGTGTTTAACTATGATGTTACATAGCCTTTCTAAATAAAATAGATTTTTAGCTGACAGCTAGCTTGTAAACGGCAGAACTTTCATAAAAGAAGCAGTGTCAAGGTTAACATATTAGAAAAGGAGACAGAAAGAGCCGAGTGACTGTGACAGGAGTCGGGGTGAGCTTGGTTGCCCCTGTTGAAACCAAATCAGTGACCACAACAGCCATGCAAATCAAAACTCAGAACACATCCTTACAAGAGAGGCTTTTAGTTAATCTAGCATTAATTAACTGGACTTTTCCTTACTTGGAATGTGCAACAAACAGTGAAGTAGCCAGAAGGAAGGATATTATAAGGAGGATGGGGGTATAAAAAAGAGACATAGAAAAGCAAGAAGTTGAGACTGAATCTGAAACATATGGGAGGAGCCCACTTGATTCTGAGCTTGAATTCATGATATTTGTCATCCTTCAAGAGCACGTACTCTACCAAGAAGTACAGCAAGGGGCAAGGTACTTTTTCCTGCACTCCAGGCAGCTGCCACCCATGGTCAGAGAATTTCCTACAGTAGTAGTTAGTGTTAGACTGTTCCTGACACAGATATCAGAGAAGGCTAAGAGGTTAATGCACAGTCATACACTTACTATGATTTGTCAGTAAAATAACTCTCTCCTATGAAGCAGTAATATGAAATAGTTTAATGCTTTCCCTAAGACATTGAGGGACATGGTAAGTAGCAACTTAAAAAAATTAGTTTGGGGGCCGGCTCCATGGCGTAGTGGTTGAGGGCGCGCACTCCGCTGCTGGTGGCTGGGGTCCAGATCCCAGGCGCGCACTGACGCACCGCTCGTCAAGCCATGCTGTGGCGGCGTCCCATATAAAGTGGAGAAAGATAGGCTCAGATGTTAGCCCAAGGCCAGTCTTCCTCAGCAAAAAAAGAGGAGGATTGGCAGATGTTAGCTCAGGGCTGAGTTTCCTCAAAGAAAAAAAACCAAAATTAGTTTGTGTGAGTGCTATGTGACAACATCTTTCCTACTCACTTTGTATTGATCTTTGGTAGTAAGTGTTCTTAACTTTGTTTCAGAGTCAGAGAACTGCTCTAAGGAGGCTTTATCACCATGTCTGGTCTTCCTATCTTCAACACCCTCATTTCCAACACACACTCACTTACACACGTACACACACACATCTCTCAATCTGAATCCCAGTAGCAAAGTCTATAAACATTACGCATTCCATTTTCCAGGCTCTATTATCTCTTTTCATTTCCTCTTGCACCCCTACTGCCATCTCCCATTCCCTAAATGATGAGGTCCTCTCTGGAAGCAAAGTCTCTACATTTTAGGTCCAGCCATTACGAGGTTTGTATCTGGTTTTGGCCACTTACTTGCTGTATCAATATGGAAAATGGAAAATTTTCTTCTCCCCTGTGAGCTTCATTTCCCTTACCTGTAAAATAAAACTAGTGTTTCCTACTTTACTTTGTTGGGTACAGATAAAATATCTGGTACATAATAGGTATTTGAACAATCAGTTTCTTTTGCCTATTTCTTCCTTTCTTAGCTCCAGAGGCTGGACAATTGTAGATATTAATAAGTGCTTATTGAATGTTTGCATGAATGAAAGAGGATGGGTTTTCAATGCATAGCAGTGGTTCTGAGCTTGACACAGTAAAAATACCCCCTGGATACACCAGTTAACTAGATTCTGATCCCTTACTTTCTTAAGTTCTTTCCCCTGTCTTTTTACAGAGTGTACATCCCGGTCCCTTTTGTTCATGCGTTCATAATGACACGTCTGACTCTAGAGATACCTGGAATCACTATGAGCTGTGTAGACCTAAAAGCTGGGAAGATGATGAAAATAATTCAGAATAGAACCAAGCAGTTGAATCTGATCAAGTGGTAAAGAGAGCATCGATTGCAAATTTCCTTGAATAGACAAAAGAATAAGATACTGGTAGAACTCACATTTAGGATGGTGGGCAATCTGCCCTGTTTAAATTTTAAAGTCCCTGCCACAGTGATCATAAAAAGCCTGCAAATAAATTTTAATCCAGGTCCTAGACAGTACCTCTAGTTCTTATGTAGCCTTCACTATTAAGAAGGTAACAGCAAAATCATTTAGATAACATAACTCTTGTTATCCAACAAGAGTCTTTTAACCTTGAGAAAATTTGGATATAAATGTAGACATGCTTAAGAGAATTATGGTATTAATATTTTGTATTAAATATATGCTTGGATATTTTAAGAGTTTGTAACATTTAAAAAAATTTTGTCTTTGAGAGTAACATATCAGCTTTATGATTCTGATGTGAAATGTGTAACTGAGTAATTGATTTAAATGTGTGATTTGTGGTTGAAATTTTACTATGCATATATACAATGTGGGACTGTTGAATATAAATTTAAAATTTCTATTTTTGTAAGTTTAATTTCTAGATTTGAAAGAGTGATTTAGGTACTTGAGAAAGATTTTTTTGCAGGTCAGTTATTTGAAGTTCTTAAAAAATAAATTTAATTTACTAAATTTATAAATTGAGTTTAAAATATTCGAAAGAATTTAAAATTTAAAATAGGACAGAATGTTAATTGAAGTCCCTTTAAAACTGAGTGTTATATTTTAATAAACTTATAAGTACAATGAAAGATTTGTAAGTAGAACTTCAAACAAGAAAAAACTAAAGTATTGAATTAATTTTAGTAAATTATATATTAACATTAAAAATTAAATAACATCTATATAATCTTTTCTATTAATGTCTTCCTAGTGAACCCCAAATCTTGCCTTACTAGTTCATTATACCTAGTTTTTTCATCTTCCTTGTGGTGAAGCTCGCAGGAACGCATTGAGGCGTTGGATGGCAGCCGCCTGAGGGATCAAATTATGGGGCTCTAAAGCAGCACAGAAATAAATCAGAAAAATGACTGCAGGTAACTTAGGTTTCCACGTGCCTCGTTGTCAATAATGGGCACAGTGTAAATGTAGTCTCCTCCCTCAGAATTATTCAATGCCCACCACCTTGGGGGGAATAAAGGAGGATAAGGAGGGGAAAAAATAAGAAAAAATAAAAGAATAACACAAAGCAACAGCAACAGGGAAATGAAACAAAACAAAACTTACCAACCCTGACCTGAAGTTAGCCAGCTGTGTAAGTTGATCCCGAGGTCGACTAAATCAAGCAGAAAACAGAGCACGACTGGGAAGTGTCATTTTGGCTTGACTGGGAGTGGTTGAACCTAATAGCTAAATGTCAAGCCATTTCATGCGCATTGCAAAAAAGAAAACTGGAGTGAGAACAGGAATTGCAGAAAAGTGGCAAGCATTTAACCTACACGAAAGTATTTTGGGAGGCGTTTTGTTGCTTTATGCATACAAATTATGTCTGTCCACAGTGAGTGAAAATAACCATCTGTAATTAGTTATGAGTGCCAAAATATAAAAGTATTTCCAAATAAATTACAGCCTTGTATTATATTAGTACATATAATATGTCTTATTTTGAACATATAGAAAAGGGCATATAATTTTTCTAATGGACACTTAGCTCCTCACTAATAAATGTTAAACAAAAAATATCAGTTTGAATGGTGTGTCAAGTTATGGCTTGTTGGGGGCCCACATGTCTCAGTCTGGCTCTCTTACCTATCCAGGGGTGGAAGTTCTGCTACAGGAAAATATGATATCCGCATACAAATAGAATAGAGTAGAGACTATAACCCCCCAAACAAAATCTAAGTTTTGTTCAGTTTGGCAGCCACTGAGATGCCAGTAGCTCCTGCTTTATTTCCCTGCCTTTCTAGTTAATCCCTCTTTGGTGTTTGAATCAGCACTTAATCTAACTTGCTACTAAAGATTACACCGTTTTAAGTTTTCTTCCAAGAGATTTTTGTTTTAACTGAAGAAAGAGAAGGCTCAGAATTTCTCAAGGTGCTTTAACATTTCCATTTTCTGAATTTTTAAGATACATTTTGATCTGGATAGAATATAATCATTTGAAAACACAATTTAACAGTCTCCTTGTCTAACCCAGTTAAGATAGTGTATCTGAGGAACAAATAATTTACATTTACTGAGTTCCTCCCAGGTGCCAAACAAACCTGAGCCATAGCCCTTGAGGGATGGTGTTCTGTCATCCCTCTACCTTCAGTACCTGCCACCAAGTCATGCCTGGCAAGAATTTGTTGAATTGCATCAACTTACTGACCTAACAGAGTAACCTGTGTAAGAGGTCCAACTTCTATACCACTGAGAAGCGCAGGCTGTAACAGAAGCTTTCACGAAGTGCTTGGAAACAAAGCAGAGAAAATGGTGACTTCTCTCTGGGATGGGAGACTTAGAGTAGCTGTAATCTTAGGGACTTCAACTACACTTGGGTCGAATTTCCATAAGCTTATAGAACACTAGCAATTTTCAATGGACATTCTTACTTACATGGTAGGCTTTGATTTATAAATCCAGTGGGAAGAAACTGAAATATATGTAGGAGGGAAAATGTGAAAATAGGAAGGCAAGAGTCAGAGAATAGAATAGGCTTTCTAATATTAATGGGCCACGTCAGGCTACTTCCACCAAAATGAGATTCTGCTAGAGAAAAACAATCTTATAAACCAGCCAAAAGTAAGTTAGACTGCACATTTGTGCCAAAACATTATGATTCCACAGAGGCTAGTATCAGAAGTGGTGCCGCTTCCCAGATCTTTGGGTGAAAGACCAGGTTTAGATTGGGTGGGCCTGAACTTTTGCCTTTAAAATGTACCATTCAATAAAATCTTACCCAGCAAGGAGAAAGAACAACTTACTAATACACCAACAAAATGGATGAATCCCAATCTGTTGAGCTAAAAAAGCTAGACCCAAAGGAATTCACTATATGTTTCCATTTGTGAGAGTTTCAAGAACAGACAAAACTAATCCATGGTGTTAGAAATTATAAGAATGACTCAGAAGAGGGTAGTGAATGACTAGAAAGTGGTATGAGGGTACTTTTTGTGGTTATGAAAATATCCTATAGCATTATATGAGTGGCAGTGACATCAGTGTATACATTTGTAAAAATTCATTGAGCTGTACACTTAAGAGCTGTGCAATTTCACTATATTTAAATTATATTTCTATAAGGTATTTTAGCATTAAACACACACACACACAGTCAGATACTACTACAAACCCACTATAGTGGAGCTGTGTGGCTACATTGAAAACAATGCAAACTATGTGGTTTTGGCAAATGTGAAGCAGCTGTAACTGTCATACACTGCTATTAAAGATATAAATTTGTAGATTAATGTTAGGAAAATGTTTGGCAGTTTCTCTAAAACTAAATATACCCTTACGTTATGACCCAACAAATCTCCTCCTAGGAATATGCCCAGCGGAAATGCTTACATAAGCATACCAAACATATATGCATAATTTTTTTGCATATTTTTTCAATAGCCCCCAACTGGAAACTGCCCAAATACTCATCAAAAGCAGAATGGATGGGGGCTGGCCCAGTGGCATAGCAGTTAAGTTTGCGAGTTCCGCTTTGGCAGCCTGGGGTTCACTGGTTTGGATCCTGGGCGCGGACCTACTCACCACTCATCAAGCCATGCTGAGGTGGTGTCCTATATAGAAGAGCTACAACTCTACAACTAGGATACACAGCTATGTGCTGGGGCTTTGGGGAGAAAAAAGAAAAAAAAAAAAGAGGAAGATTGGCAACAGATGTTAGCTCAGGGCCAATCTTCCTCAAAAAAAAAAAAAGAATGGATGAAGAAATTGTGGGCTAGCAACACAATGGAAAACTACACAGCAATGAGAATAAGTGATAATTTTATGCAGTAACATGAGTGAATCTCACTCATATTATGAGTGAATATGAAGTTTAGCAAAAGGATCTAGACACAGAAAAATACCTACTGGATAGTCTCACATTAATAAAAAGTAACAAAATGAATGAAACTAATCTATGATATTAAAAAGTAAGATAGTTGTTACCCCTGGGGGATTGTGACTAGAAAGAAGAAGGTGGGTCTTCTGCGGTGCTGGTCATATTATCTTTCTTGATCTGCGTCTGGTTACGCAAAAGTATTCAGTTTGTGAAAATTCATAGAGTTGTAAAAATATTATAGGTGTACCTTCCTGTATGTGGTACATACATATACGTTTTGATTTTGAAAAAAGTAAAAACGAAAACATAGCGTCCGATTGCCCTCCTCACCATCCTTTGCTCTTTCCGTTAATCTGCCTTGGACTTTGGACCCACAATCACCTTTCTCTGTTTCCTTAGCAGCCCCATATTCATTATCTTTCCATTTTTGTTTCCTTCTCTCCAAGTCTTTTAGCTATTGTGGCATTATACTGCCTCTCACACTCTCCAGTGGTGCTTCAACCCACCTTGCAGCTAAAAAATTTCCTCAGTCAGCTATATGGACACCCCAATGCCTAATCCAATGTCTAGCTCTTAACAGGCACTCACCATTTGTTTAGTAAATAAATATATAAAGAAAGAACATACACCAGACGCTCCCAACAGCTGTTCTCCACTGCCCTCATCTGGATTTCTACCTTGACTTTAACAAGCCTTAGGTAGCAGAAGGAGAAAGCATTACCTTAACTGATTGAGAGCCATCAGAGGTGAGGAATTTGCACAAGCATTTCCAACTCCAGTGTCTGCTTCCTGAGTCGCATGAAGAGAGCCAACATAGGAACCCCATAGCAGCTGCTACTGTGTCATCATCAGGGTCATAGTTATTAGTATTACTCTGTTACAACTGGGGAGTCTGCAGCAGCATGACTCCTGCAGATATATCCAAAAGAATCTCATGGCTTATCAACTGTATCACTAAGGAATAAGTACAACTGCAAATACAGAAAACGTAACCACAATGCTTTAATATAGAAGAGATTATTTGTCTCCACATTTCAAAAATCTGGAGTTAGGTGGTTCAGGGCCAGTGCAGTGGCTCAACAACTCAAGCTCTTCTGCCATTCTGCTTTGCCATCCTTAGGGTGTTCACATCATCCTCAATGCCTGTAGCCTCATGGTTGCAGGATGCCTGCTCCAGCCTCATCTTTATATTCCAGACAGAAAATAAATGCAGAGAACAGAAAGGGAAAGAAATGACACCAAAAGACTTCCACTTACATTTCACTAAGTCACATGATTACCATGGAATCCAAAAAACAAGTGTCTGTAGTAGGCACAGGTAAGAGAGACAGTAGGTGGAAAAGGAAGTTGAGTCTTCGTCCCCCAAAGTTACTTTACCAACATTAGGGCAACATAGGGCATTACTGTCACGAAGGATTGTCTAGTCACCCAGTAGATTCATAAGCTGCCGTTTAAAATGATACCAGTGGAGGCTGCATAAGGGAAAAGCCCTGTGACAGAAGGAAGGTAAGCTTGCACAAACACAAATATTACAACTTTAAAAATATACTTAGGCATAGAAACCAAGTTTGGAAAGAGATACTTAAGAGTAAAAATATTCTCATATTCAGATAGTGGGATTGTAGGCAATCATTTCCTTTAAAACTTTATTCTAATCTTGTAATGTTGTTTTGACAAACACAAAGAGCTTTAAAAATGCTTTTTTATACTTAAAAAATAACAAAAGCCATTTTCATAGACAATAAAAGACATTCCTGCTTTGTACAGCATTATCATTTTGGTGAGAAAATGGCCCTTAAAGACATTTGATGGTCAAAAATTACTCAAAGAAAATATGTGCCCTCTAATACCAACAAGAACAAAAGTCTCCGAGAACCTGCAGCATATTAAGTCAACCGGGTCCACTGATGTTTGAATTCTCTAGGACAATTTCTTTGGTCCTTTGTGATTCTGGCTTCTCTGAGAAGATGGACTGCCTGGTGGAATTGTATAGAGATGGCAGAGCAAGGGTGCAGGCAGAAGATGAGAGGGTGAACAGAGAAAGAAAAGATGCCAGTCTCTACATCCATCAAGAAGATGTTAGTTCGGGACAGTTCAGGGAGAGTGAAGGTGTGACCGTCGTCCAAAGACTAACGACCTGGCAAGTATCACTTTAAGTGGAAAGGAAGCAATGTTTCCTGAGCCAACCCTAATGATAAATGGTGCTGGATGGAGTGACTGTTTGCTCATTAGTCAAAGGGTTTAGTATGAGGTGTGTGCCTTTCTGGCAATCAGTCCCTGGCTGGTGTGTTGTTTCCTGAGTGGACAAAGGGGCTCCAACAGGACAGTGAATGGAAAATTTCTTCATTTACGGGAAAAAGTGTGGAAAATTGTGATTGCTACCAGTTAAATCAAAAAGTTAATGTGAGTTGAGTAATTACCTTTGTGTGTGTGTGGAAATGGAATAAGTAGGAGAGAGACAAAAGGATGGTTCATATTAGTGTCTACACAAACTCATTCAATATTTGAGGAAGAAATAGATTTATTGATGTAGAAAAATCGCTATGCTTGAGAATGGAGGGGCCTCAATTTATTTTGTCTTCTGTGCTAGTTAAATGTGTTTTTCACTACATGGTTAAAATAGTGGTGAATTAACGCTGATGTTTAGAAAAGCCATCTGCACTACAACAGAGACTGGATGAAGTCTTGGTATTAGCTGCAACTGCTCCAGGGTGCTGAACCATGCGTTTCCCAACTCCTCGTTGTTGCTCCCTGCCTTCATTCCACTCATCAAAGCCAGGCCTGGAGCTCCTCAGGGAAGGAGAGTCTCGCCTACTTGAGTGAGTTCTTCCCACATTTTTCCTTTTAACTCCTGTAAATTTTTCTGCTATGTGCCCATTCACTTTGGTCTCATCTTCAGAGAGGAATGAGGCTGCTAGCCACAAGCCTCCAATTTAAAGTTATCACTATTACGCAGATTTATGAACAGAATGTAAAAGCACTTGCAAAATGAAAGCAACAGAATGAGAATGATTCTAGCACGTACCATGATCATCTGCACAAAAAGGAGAGCAGAGGGTACTGCGGGCAGATGCTAGTAAGTCAGTACTGTTCTATATGGGATTTGGAGGCTATTCCAGGATACACTCTACACTGGCATCAGAATTCAACTCCCACAAAGTTTAAGCTAAGAATGAAAGGAACTTGGTTGGAAAAAAGGAAAGTATGATTGCAGAGGATTCAGGGAATAAGACAAATAGCATACATGACTACGTACCCAGAGAAAGTTTGGCAAATGCATTTTGTAGAATTTTAGAACTAAAAGACCGTTGAGGATGATGAAGTCCAAACTTTTAATTTCATGGATGAGGAGCGATTATAAATCTTACCCAGGGCCACTGGCAGTGCCAAGAGTAGAATCCATGTTTCCTTCCCAGCACCTTCCCATTGCACCAGAGTCGTTCAGAAGGTGATGCTCCTTGGTGGGAGTCAATTACAGGCATAATGAGTCGCTTGTCAGCTTGCCTGTGAAGCTCCCTACTGCTCTCCCTCCAGAGTTGCCACCCATTTCCCTCAGGAATAAAGAGGTCTCTTCTAATTAAATTTTACTGACAAAAACAAGTGGTTATGCCAGGAGCCATAGTTTGCTGATTTGATTCTTTAGTACCTCATTAATATAGTACCTCTCTTGGCTATGCAGCTTTTGGCACCCTCTTAAGTTTTGCACCAGAAGCAAACACCTAACTGGCCTCATCCTATCCCAGCTCAGGACTTACCACTTCTTGGTTAGGAGGAAGAGGTAACTAGCCCCTACAGAGACCCTTCTACCCGGCATCTGGTAAGGTATGGAAACTTAACTAGCCACAGAAAATTTAAGTCACCTTCCTCATATGTTCCCTGGCAAATTTCCTGCATGGATTATAATGATTTTATTCCCTATATTTAATGCTTAAGATTCTCCAATGATGATATCCTGGCCAGGAAAATATTGCCAATTTACTTTATAAAGTTTTCAAAATAGTTACAAATAGGGTAAACACTAACATACTTTAATGAGCCACAGGAGAGAGGGTGAGGCTGGCCAGAAAGGAAAGATGGGAAAAGGGGTTCCCTTAAGCGTCCATGAAAAGGTCCAATTAGAGCCAAGAGACGATGGGGGCTCACACCAGGAGTTAGCAGTAGAAATGGGGAGAAGTCAATAGATTTTGGATATGTTTAGATATATAGCCAATAGAATATCCTAATGGATTGGATATAAGATATAAGAGAAAGCATAGAGTTGGCATTGATTCCAAGGTTTTGGTCTGAGCAACTGGAAAGATGAAATTACCATCAACTGAAATAGGGAAATCTGTGATAGGGGCAGGTTTGAAAAGGAGGATCAAGCGTTCAGTGTTAGATACATTAAATTTGAAATGTCAATCAGAGGACCAAGTGCAAATGTTGATTAGGCAGGCAATTTATATAAAATTATATAATAATAACAACAACAACAACAATAATAAAATTTCTTGAGTGCCAGGTATGCTTCTAAGTAATTTACATGCATCAGTATTATTATCCTTATTTTATAGATGAGGTCAGAGAGGTTAAGTGTCTTAGTCTGTTGGGGCTGCTGTAATAATAATAGAATGCCCTGGAGGGCTTAAACGAGAAACACTTATCCTTCACAGTCCTGGAGGCTGAGAAATCCAAGATAAAGGTGTCAGCAGATTCAGTGTCTGTTGAGAGCCTGCCTCCTGGTTCATAGATGGCTGTATTCTCCCTGTGTCCTCACATGGAAGAAGGGGTGAGGGAGCTCTCTGGGGTCTGCCTCTTTTATAAGGGCACTAATCCCATTTATGAGGACTCCACCCTCATGACCCAATCACTTCCCAAAGGCACCACCTCCAAATATCATCACATTGGGATTAGGGTTTCAACAAATGAATTTTGGGAGAATACAAACGTTCAGACTATGGCAGCCACCTACACCCTAAAGGGCTAGGCTAAGGTTTTATTAGGTAACTGATGGCCTGGTACACATATATTCTAAATAAATATTTCCTTTATTCCTAATTCCCAGACCAGTATTCCAGGATGAAATTCTAGGTTTACTCTCTAATCTTGGAATAAGAAGAAAAGATTGATTACTTCTGCATTTGCTATCTTCCATGGATTTCTGCAGAGAAATAGATGAAGAATGTTCTATTTGCTTACAGTTTTATGAAAAATTTAGTCCATTAAGATACATTTAGTCCCTAGCATTAAGTACCTTGGCCTGGGTCAAGGGTTGGTAGACTACAGCCCATGGACTAAATCCAGCCTAATACCTGTTTTCTTAAGTTTTATCAGAGCACGGTTATGCTCATTTGTTTAGGTAGTGCCTGTGGCTGCTTTCATGTTACAATGGTAGAGTTGAGTAGTTGTGACAGAGATTGCATGGCCCACAAAGCCAAAGTATTTACTATTAACCCTTAACAGAAAAAGTTTGCCAACTCCTTTCCTAGACAATTCAGCTAGTCAGTGGTAGAATCTGATTTCAAACCCAGCCAGACTGACTTGAGAACACTTTGTCAGATGCCTTAGTGTCTATTCACTATGTTCTATGCTCTCCCAATGATATGCCACCTGTTCTAATTTTTAATATAAAACTCAACTTTAGTTTTCTTTTTCTGGAAGCCATTGAAACAACATTTTTGCTCCAAATTCCAAGCCCTTCTTATCCTTGGGGTAGAATAAACACATTTTCTGTGAATAATGGTTAAGGGCCCAGATCTAGGGAAATTAAACATTTCTGGATATCTCATGTACTCTTTCTTGAGATAAAAGGAGCATGATGAAGGCTTTGGTGTAGAAGGTAGAAAGTAGACATTAGTGGAAACCCAAGGAAGAGAGGTGCCAAATTGGAGGGTGTGGAAACGTTGGGGCCCAGCCTCCAGAGGGCACTTGGCAATGTGGGAAGTGCATAGGTGTGTAGACCAGGGCAAGAAATGCTGTGAGGGTCACTGTTTGCCCACATAGGAGTGTAAAGTTCACCAATCCTGAGGTTCTCATTGGGGTAAAATTTGCCAAGACTGGCTAGCTGCCCTTGAATAAGTCACAATGTCACCCATTCCATACCTAGAGACACGACAAGCCAGTTCTTTAATAGCAATGTCGACAGGCCAACATCTTGCCCATGCTTTGCATTATTGAAGTCCATAGTTTTTGGACTTCAATACCCTACTCTCTTAGGGCCTCTTCCCTAATCCATGTCATGGTATTTGAAAGCATAAAAGCTCAAGGACTTTGGGAGAGTTATTGGTGTGGAGGTAGTTGCTCCTAAAATTTGGACTTGGGTTGAGCAGTCTAAGAACACCCCAAACTGATGTTGGGATTGGAAACTTTTCATACATGAGGATTAAATGAAATTAATGGATCATTTAAATAAATTGCTCATTAAAGTGCAAGGTATATGGTAGGTGCTCAATAAATGGTAAGTTGATAAAGATGATAATGGAGGAGATAACAGAAAGGACACTGCTGCCTGGGCAGTGGAGAAGGGAGAAGAGATACATAGGCTGTGAACTTTAAAGAATCTCTGGAATGTTTTAACTGATGGATAAGAGACATTGGTAGCTATCACACTCATTTTGGGAATGCCAAGGCATCTGCTAAAGAGATTGAAATTAATTTGCTGGCCTTTATCCTTAAGGCAGATAAACACTCCTCGTGTTTATTCTACCAGTTTGCTCAGCCAACTCTTTGGTGCATAGATTTGGTCCACAGTGAAAGGATAAATTTCGGCCCAGCCATCTGGAAACACAGCAGATTGTAGATGAGAAAATTCTACACCAGCACAGTCTGTCTATTATAGGATGAAGCTTTGGTATGGATGATAGTATCATTTTCTGAGCCAGGAGCAGAGTTTGTGTCCAAGGCTACACTGTTAATGGTAGCATTAAAAAGTATCAAGACTAGACAATCCTGGGTCTTTTACAGCTTCCATAGCACCTCAAGGCCAGTATTTTCTCTATGGTTGTCAGTGCTACTGGACTGCAGACTTTGGGGCTGGGTTTGCTACTAGTAAATCATTAGCAAGTGTAAAATTGATGATCAGCAGCTCTAGTATCAATGCCAAACAGAGTGGTTGGGTTATTAAGGCTTTTAGGGAGGATACAGCTATCAAGGTTCCATAGAGGCTACCAAGGGATAAATAAAAACCTCTCCTGATCACTTCTTCTATCCCAATCAGTGCTTTTTTTTCTTCTGATCTCCTTTATTTCACATCTGATGGGAGCTTCTTTTCTCTGACCACCAGCTGAAGCGGAAGTAAACAAAAAGAATCTCATTACGCTCTTCCCAAATCCCACCTATGACAGCAGGAATGATTGTTTTTCAAGCAGTCTTCCTTTGCAACTGAAATCCAATTCAGTTTGACAACTATTTAGTAAACACTTTCAATGCTTCTGGAACTTTGCTGGCCATTGCTGGTGACCAGGATTGTCCAAGGTATGGGAATGCTGGGATAAATACATAAAATGCTTCCTGCTAAAGAAAAATTCAGGATTAAAGCATCTCACATAGCTCAAAATTGTGATGAAATGTGTAAGAGTTGTCAGGAAAGCTGTCTTCACCTGAGACTCCCAAGAGATGAATGTAAGTTGGTCAATGTTTTGAAACATACTTGACAAATTTGTATCATTTCACTTAACGGTGAACAGGCACTAGGGTATTGACTCTCACTGCTATGACGTTCTGTTTATGCCTCCATTATTGTTCTTACATCATTGTTTTGCAACTCTCTCCCATTCTAGGCTTTAAGTATAGGAAACGCAGTAATTATCTCTGTTAACCTTGATACATGATACAGTGCCTAGTCTGGAAGAGATGATTATTAAATGCTAATGGATTAAATAAAAAGATAAGTGAATAAATAAGTGTCAAAAACAGAGGACTGACAAAACTGCTTGGATAATTTGGGCAAAAATCTAGGTTTTTTGAGTGATTCTCCTAAAGATGTTCACCAAATATATGCATGTCCTAATCTCAGAACTTGTGAATATGTTACTTTACATGGCAAAAGGGACTTTGTAGGTGTGATTAAGATAAGGATTTTTTGGTGGGGAGATTATCTTGGATTATCTGATGAGCTCGATGTACTCACAAGGGTCCTTGTAAGTAAGAGGCAGGTGGGAGATCAGAGTGAGTAGTAAGCGATATGACAATGGACACAAGAGGCTGGAGTGATGTAAGAAAGGGGCCATGAGCAAGAAACGCAGGCAGCCTTTAGAAGTTGAAGAAGGCAAAGAAATAGATTTTCTTCTCAAAACCTCGAGAAAAAAATCAAACCAGCTAAACTTTTGATTTTAGTCTTGGTTTATATCAGACTTCTGATCTCCAGAACTATAAGAGAATATATCTGTGCTGTTTTAAGACACTAAATTTGTGACAATTTGCTGCAGCAGCAATAAGAAATGAATAGATTTTGGTATCCAGAAATGGGGTGCTGCTGTAACATATACCTAAAAATGTGGATGTGGCTTTGGAATTGGGTAATGGTTAGAGGGCTGAAGAATTCTGAGGTGCATGAAAGAAAAATCCTAGATTTCCTTGAACAGACTATTGGTGTAAATATAGATATAGAATGTGCTGCTAGTGAAGGCTCAGAAGGAAGTAAGCAGCATGATAGAGAAAATCACCATTTTACAGAATATTTAAATTGTCATGAAAAGATGTTGATTGAAATGTGGACATTAAAAGAGTTGCTGCTAAAGGCTCAGAAAGAAATGGTAACGTTATTGAAAACCAGGAGAAAGGGCATCCTTGTTATTTAGTGGCAGGAAGCATAGCTGAATTGTGTCACAGAATCGAGTGGAAAGCAGAGCTGATAAACAGTGAACTTGGATATTTAGGTGAGGAGACTTCCAAGCAAAGTGTTAAAGATACTGCCTGATTCTTTTTGTTGCCTATAGTAAAATGTGAGAGGAGAAAGATAAATTGAGAGAAAAACCATTAAGCAAAAAGGAATCAAGGCTTGATGATTTAGGAAATGTTTAGCCTATCCATGCTGCAAAAGATACGAAAATTAGGAGAGTCACTGTCAGGAAGGTATGCTCTGGAGAGAAATACAAGGACGTTGCTCTATAGCCTTGTGCTAGATTCTTGGCAGAGACAAAAGGTCACAGTATTTAGTCACACAGAAGACCTTTTGAAGTGTTTAGGTTTATGAATCATGGATTCCCTCAGCCTTCTCAGCAGAAGCCAGAAATAGAGACGAGATTATCTAGAAAAGACCCATGGAGGAACATCTTGTCTAATGGAATAAATCCCTGAGATGTAACAGGAGACCCATAAGTTTTTTGTGGATGTTGTATCAGCAGAAACACTATCAGCTTGGATTAAAAGGGACTAAGAGGGTATGAATTTAAAGGAAGTTTCTGGACTCCCAAAATTTTACAGGCAGGAAACAGGCTGATAAAACTACTCAGTTTCAAACTCATACTACCTTTAGCGAAAAACAAAGGATGATTGTGTGGGCAAAACTGTAGGCCCAGAGGGCAGAATCATGGGCTGAGTAGGTGGATCCACAGGTCACAGAGGAATCAACTATTTCTGGGCCTCAAAAACTAATGAAGTTTTCCCAGTTGAATTTCAAAATTGCTTGGGATCTCCTTTCTTTCTTTAATTTTCTCCCTTGAGGAATGAGAATACATAGAACTGCTATCCTATGCCTGCCCCAACATTTTATTTTTGCAGCAGATAACTTGAGTCTTGAGTGTCATAGGTACACAGATGGAGAGGAATTTTGTGTCAGAATGAAATATATCTAGAGTCTCCTTCATACCTAATTTGGATGATTTAATGATGAGATTTGGGACTTTAGAACTAATGCGACTTAGATGAGATTTTGAACTTGAGTTGTACTCTAATGGGTTGAGACTTTAGGAGATCTAGGGATGGGGTGAATTCATTTTGTGTGTGGGAAAGACACAAGTCATTGCTACCTCTGTAATAGGAAACTAATACATTGAGTTATTAACACATTTCCAAAAAGATCCTGTGTTTTCTTGTTGGTTTGCTTTTTGCTGCTTCCAGTGACAACTATTTGAAAGTGAATGTGGATAATTCAGAAGGAAGGAATTCCCTTTTCCTTAACTATCCTCTTGATTGAATGTTGGCTCTGGACTAAAGCATTCAGAGAATTATTTTCTTTACTGTGTAGATGTGTGTCTCTGTATGTGCGCATCTGTCAGTTCTTTATTTTGACGTTCTGATCGGACGTAGCAGCATCAGGAAATCCACGCACTGGATTCTTTCCTTTGGGTTAAGATACAATCCCTGGCAAACCACTGCCAAGACCGGATAACACACTACCACAATCATTTTTTTTTTAAATAATTCAGCACCATTTATCCTTAGCCTACTATTTTCTAGTCACACATACTGAGTGATAGCTTCAACTATTTTTTGCTTGAATAATTATCATAAATCTGCATACCTAGACCATGTCTCAACACAAAAGAAGTTTTCAAGAAATGTCAATGTTGTTGATTTTATGCGGAGAGAATGAAACTCGATAAAGATTTATCTTGGTAAGTAAGAGAAAAGCCCCATTATTTCTTCAAGCCTGAGATATTATTGATTTAAGCTGATAATTTATTAAACTTTTGTCATTTTGATACATGTATAAAAACACAATTCAATCCATAAATGAATACTAAGAATTCCACACACTATATTCCAAAGTTTATTCACTATTTTCTTGTAAAGTGTTGTAAGTCACTTACATAGAAAAATATTTAGGGCCTTCTGAGAGCTATAAAAATGACAATGGCCACCTAATATTCAAATCCAAGATACTAGGCCTTGTTCAGTTTCCTGAACTTGCAGAGAATTTAATGAAAATTTCCTGAATAATGAATTGTTGCTACAATCAATTCAATGAGAGGAGAAATAATAAATCAACCAATTTGTGTCAATTAGCTAAAACAATAAATTAATGGAGTTTTATTTTTACTTCTCATTCAGGAGTTTTGGTGTGTTTGTAGAGACAACACACCTCTGGTCAGCCAAGAAAGTGGACCCTGCCTTCAGATGCCCACAGGCTTCAGAATCTCACACCCATTTCTGAATGGCTGGCTGGTGAATCAGGAGCCCTCATGAAGTAATTACAGAGAAAAAGGGGCAGAGGAACATTTTGTTCAGCCACTGGGGGGAGATTCTAGTTTGTGTTAAGGCAGAAAAGCATCAAAAGTTTATTTTATTATTTTTCCTTAAGAGCTGTTCAGCTTGTTTCCTGCCCACACTCTCAGGAACTTCTCCTGGAGTCACATATTTAGAACCAGTTGGAAAGGACTTGGTATTACATTTAGTACAAGAAATATCTAGATAAAATCTCCCCAAGGGTATCCAAGTGTTCGTATACAGTAGTTATTTCTATTTCCAAAAGTTTTACTTATTACATTAGAGAACAAAACAATCACACCTCAATCTTTGATCCATCCAGATGGCCACATTTGAAGCAACTAACATATATGTATATATAATATACTATTATACTAAGGCCTCTGTCAATTCCACTAAACTCTAAATACAGATCATAAGTAGACAAAACAATTGAAAGTTACACTAGCTGACTATTAATTAAGTAGGTAAAACTCTAGGGAAGGAGAATGGATTAATAAAGATAAAGGACAGAAAACTGTGAAAATTTTAAAATAATCCACTACTGATTAACAGATAAACAGCTGAGGCTCATGTTGACACATCTCTTCTCATCCTAAAACATGGCTTTAGTAACTGACAACCTTGTTTTCATCAAGAAGTGTTGATATATTGCTAAGTCATTTGTCGGGCCAGAGTAATAAATTCTTCACTCTTGAAGTTTCAAGGAAATTTGACAATCTTGGGAGTTCTCCTAAGACTATTCGCCCTTTAGAATGAAAAGTAATTGTAGAACAAGACACCATGGGCTCCCAAAAAGATAGGTGAACATCTCCCAAGATATCTGATATCTAAGTATTAGAACAAAAGCTACTGTGCCTTCTCCCATGTGTTCTGATAATGAGCCTCCATCTGCAAAAATTGGGGTTGTTAGTGTGTTTGAAGGGAGGCTGAAAATGGGGCTAAGTGTGAAACCTTGTTAGTTAAGTGTATTTTCTATTTCTTATATGATTCTTATTGAGAATATCCTCCAGGTGCTAGGCTGGACCTACTTCCTGGAATGTCTATTAGGACAACATTAAATCAATGACTCTCCTAGGATTCTGTGAGCCAAATAAGCCCTATTCATCTTTAACTTGCGTCAGCACTACAAAACACTACTGAAAAGTGAGTTTGGAACTGATATTAGTATCTGTGAAAAAATCACACAAAATTATTGATTTAAAAAGTAAACAGGGGCCGACCTGGTGGTGTAGTGGTTAAGTGCACGTGCTCTGCTGCCGGGCCCAGGGGTTGGATCCCGATGCACAGCTTGTCAGGCCATGCTGTGGCAGCATCCCATATAAAGTAGAGGAAGATGGGCAGGGATGTTAGCCCACGGCCAGTCTTCCTCAGCAAAAAGAGGAAGATTGGCGACAGATATTAGCTCAGGGCTAATCTTCCTCACAAAAAAAAAAAAAAAGAGGTAAACTTGAATGAATGTGGGACAATATAAAATAATCAGTCTAGGTCAACGACTATTTCTTGCTTACTATTGTGTATCAGGCATGGAGCACAGGCAGAGTACGTGGTGGGTGCTCAATTACTGTTTGTTAAAAGATAAATAAATGAGTTAATGAGTGAATGAACAAAATGATTATGAAGTCAGGTAGCATACTCACAATTATGAAATGTATGCAATGAAACTTGTAAAACTCATATTCCTGAGGAGGAGAGTAGTTGGAAAAGGTTGTAATCAAGAAATGCATGTATCAGCTCTAAAATAAAATTAAGCATAATTTATCTTTAATAAATACCAATAAATGCAGATTATTTTTCTTAAATGAAATATAAAAGAAAATAGATGCCAAATGGAGAAAAAACGTAGTATAAACATGAGCAATATAGGTAAATGTGTGCAAATAAAATTATAAAGAAAATTGTTAAAACAATAAGATGACATTTCATCCAAGGATAATGGAAGAGCTTCAGTGAAAAATCATAGCAAGTCAAGGATCAATAAATAGCTTATTACATACAGTGGTAATTTTAAGTAAATGCCAGGCTGGCCTAACCTAATGTCTATGTTCCAGTAAATGAACCATTATTGAAAGTAGAATCATCTTCTACTAATTTGTCAATCATTGGACTATATTAGCTGGTTGATGGATGTTAGCTAAACATAAAACAAAGTGTTGTGGAGCTAGCAAATTGTTGTTAGCAAATTCCACTGTGGATCTCTAAAATGAGACCAGCATAAAGTCAAAAATGCCTTCAAATTGCATTTTAAAAGTATTAGGGACTTCCATTTCCAAAAAAGATGAAGAGAATCAAAAGTTACCATTGCTTCCGTCCTAACGAAAACAAATTAGATAAGCCATAAATCACAGTTTTTTCAAATATGTCAGAGACCTGAGGATGCGAAGAAACCTAAATCAATTTATTTCCAGAACGTGGCAATTTATCCTTAGGAGCAGAACAATTCGCGATCATGTTCATGACTTGCAAAGCAGTAAAAGAAGGCGGAATCTACCCTAAACAAGGATAAAGAGAAACAAGAAAAACTTTTAACAAACTTATAAAGTTGCAGGTTGAATGACATGATAAATTGGAATCCTAAGCATTCCCAACTACAGAGCAGTCTGTACTCACTCACGAAATATTCTCCCTGAGCCTTTACTAAATGCATGGGATGGTATGCTGAAGGCTGGAGGCAGGCAGAACTGAGATAAATCCCTGCAAAGTGCTTCAGGCCTTCACCAAATGCACTGTATTCAGCCTTCCAAGGTTGGAGATGGGGCAGTAGGATAAATCTTTCTAAGAACAGAAAGGCAATGGTGGGACTGGAGAACAAAGAAAATTCTTCAGCAATGCAGAAAGCAGATGACAAAGAACTAAAGGGTAATTCAGAGTGATAGCATAAGTGGTTTAGAAAGCTGGCAGCAGGGCTATAAAACATAAAGAGATTTCTAGAATCTCAAAGATGCTTGGATCTTAAGCCTTGCTAAGAGAAAGTCCATATACTATTGTCAAAAAATTCTAAGCCAATAGTGAGCTGAATCTAACTAAAGTTACAACAAAGCTCAGACCTATCTCAGTTACATTAGATTAACCAAGCTCCCAATACCAGCAGCTCTCTTTGGAGGAATAGGTACTATTTATTTCTCTGCACACACAAGTTTCAGTATAAAATCAGAGATTATGAGACATGTAAAGAATTAAGAAAATGTGACCATAGTAAAGCAAAGATACTCTCAATAGAAATAGCTCCAGAGGTGGGCCAGATGTTGGAATCATCAGAAATGTTTTCTTTAAATAACTCTAAAGAATATATTAAAAGATCTACTGCAAAAAGTAAACAACATGCATGAATAGATGGGAAATTTCAGCAAATATGTGGAAACTATAACATGAACCGAAATATTGGAATAATGGAAATATTAATAATGAAAATACAATATTAGAAACAAAGAATTCATTTATTGGAACAAACAGCAGATTGGACATAGCAGAAAAAAGAATCAGACACCTGAATACAGGTCAAAATTTATTATTCAAACTGAAACATTAAGAGAGAAAAATTGAAAGGAAAACATAATAAAGAAAGATCTGTAGGGCAATATCAAAAAGTCTACATATGAATAATTGGAGAAACAGAAGAAAGGAGAGAGAAAATGAATCAAAAGAAATATTTGAAGAGACAACGACTGAGGATTTATCAAATCTTATCAAAGAAATCAGCCCAGAGATCCAAGAAATAAACTCAAACCTCAAGCAAAATAAATTAAAAGAAAAGCACACTAAATCATATCAGAGTCAAACTGCAGAAAACTAATGGTAAAGAGAATATTATAAAAAGAGCCAGAGAAAAATGCTGATTACATACAGGACACCACAGTAAGAGTGATGGCTTACTTCTAGTCAGAAACAGTGCAGTCAGAGAGAATATCATCTATTAAAATGCTGACAGAAGAAAAAGTTAATCCCAAATTCTATGTTCAGTTAAAAAAATAGCATTAAAGAAAGAAGATGAAATAAAGACATTTAAAAGTAAATAATAGCTGAGGGAATTTGTCAACAACAAACCTACACTACAAAATATATTAAAATAATTTCTTCAGGCTGAAAGGAAATGATAGCAGGTGGATATGTTTGGATCTTCATGAAGTGATAAAGAGCGCCATAAAGTGAACTTTTTGTTTCACGTGTGTTTGTGTGCGCACATGCACAAACATATACATATATGTATATATAAATATACGTACATACATGTATTTCTCTAAAACATTATTGACTCTTCGAAGAAAAACAGTAATAACATTTTGTTAGGTTTATAGCATATATAGAAGTAAATATGAGACAATAAGAACACGAAGAGGGGGAGATAACAGGAATTGCAGCATTATTTACAATAGCCAAGACTTGGAAGCAACCTAAGTGCCCATCAAGGGACGAATGGATAAAGAAGCTGTGGTATATATACACAATGGAATACTACTCAGCCATAAGAAACAATGAAATTCAGCCATTTGTGACAACATGGATGGACATTGAGGGTATTATGCAAAGTGAAATAAGTCAGAGGGAGAAGGTCAAATACCGTATGATTTCCTTCATTAAGTAGTGGATAATAACAACAATAAACAAACACATAGAGACAGAGATTGGATTGGTGGTTACCAGAGGGGAAGGGGGGAGGGAGGAGGGCGAAAGGGATAATTTGGCACATGTGTGTGGTGATGAGTTGTAATTAGTATTTGGGTGGTGAACGTGATGTAATCTATGCAGAAATAGAAGCATAATGATGTACACCTGAAATTTATACAATGTTATAAACCAATGTTACTGCAATAAACAAAAGCAAAAACAAAAAAAAGAGGAATTGTAATGTTAAATTGCTTTGAAGTAATATAATTATTATTTGAAAGCAGACAATAATAACTTAAAAATGCACTTTTTAATCTCTAGAGCAATCACTGAATACATAACACCAAGAAGCATAATTTAAATATCAATAGAAAATGAAACAAAGAATACTAACAAAAATTCTTCTCTCATCCAACTGACAGCAATAAAAGAGAAACATAGCAACCAACAGATGAGGCAAAAATCAAACACCCAGATGGTAGGCTTAGCTCCAACCATATAATTAATTATATTAAATCAAAATGGACTGAACACTCCAATAAAATCTATGAGATACTAAATAAAAAAGCAAGTCTCAATCATGTTGTTTACAAGAAGCACACTTTAAATATGAAGACTCCAGAAAGGTTAAAAGTAAAATGGTGGGAAAAGACATACCATGTAAACTCTAAGCATAAATGGGGTGGCTCTATTTGTATTAGATGAAGTAGAGGAGTATAATAATATACTCCTTCAAGATAGGAGTATTATTAGGGATAAGGAGGGACATTTCATGATAAAAAAATCAATTCATAAAAAACATAATTTTATTTGTCTATGTACCTGTCAAGTCCAAGATCAAGTTGCCAGCTGGTTTGATTTCTGGTGAGGGCTCTCTTCCTGGCTTGCTGATGGCTGCCTTCTCCTTGTGTCTTCACATGATGTGGAGACAGAATGGGCTCTCTGCTGTCTTTTCTTATAAGGACACTTATCTTACTGGATCCAGGCCCCTCCCCTTATGACCTCATTTAACCTTAATTACTTCCGTAAAGATCTTATGTCCAAATACAGTTACATTGGAGGTTTGGGCTTCAACATGAATTTGGGGGAGAAGGACAGAAACATTTAGTTAATAACAAGTAATAATGAATGTTTTCTTAAAAAAAGATGTGAGTTTATTGAAGATGAGTTGTTGTTGATTTTGTTGTTTTTTTATTGTAAGACACCATCTCATGGAATATAAAATTAGATTAAACAAATGAAAAAGAAAAAGGTATAATTCTGTACCTGGAAAAGTACCTGGAATATGCTGAGAGAACTTATTTTTTGAAGTAATTCTCCCAATGCAAAACAGACAAACAAGTTAGCAAACGGAAACGTTTATGTAACAACCCTTAAGTTATGAAGATGTGAATAATTCCAAACATTTGCAACACTTCAAAGTATTTCATGAACTAATGTTTAACATCCTGCCTCAGAATATAGAAGCAAAACTATCTAAGCACCAACTAAATCAAATGATAAATTTCATTTTGAGATATAGGGAAAAATTGCATGGCCATAATGAAAAATAATGACTTAATCAGACATTGTATTGAAAAGATTCAGAGAAAGAATTCTGTGGGAAGAATATTTTGGAAGAAAAATTAATCTGAAGACACATACAGGCTGCTCCTTACTCCTAAAATAGATCTCAATTTCAAGAGGAAAATAGCCTCTTTTTCCAGTATTGTATCTAAGATATTCAGGGCACACACTGCAAGGCTGAAAATATGAAAAAGGGACTTGGCTCCTGATCTTTCATACTTTCCCCAGGAAATATTTTTCTGCTGGTAGCCAACAAAAAATAAAGGCCACTTGTATACCTAGGATGTAATCAATGACAAGAAATAAATATAGGTATATGTGCTGATGGCAGTATTGCTCTCTACTAAAAATTTGATGTGTCTTATGTATGTGTGGGCCATAAGAAATCAGTGTCTTACCCAAGTAAATTGTTTGCCTCTCAGCCTCAAAATCTGCAGAGATTTTTTAACTGATTCTTCCACTGTGTACTTTATGGCCCAATACTAGTGATGTGTGTTCCTTTTCTCTTCTAGCTTTACTTGACTCTTAGAACCTGCCACTATTTATAAGAAAAGTTTCAGGGGTTTTTGTTTTAAAGTAAATTTAATGTTGAAATCAACACGATCTTTGATCTTAAATATTGTTCTTCTGGAAATAAAGATGGGAGCTAGTTAAGAAGAGACAAAGTTTACTGTCAGGTTGTTTAAAATGTACTCTCAAATATTCTTGGGGAAAATCTCATGGTAAATAATTGAAATCAGGTTAGTGTCAAGATGGCAGCATAGGCAGACTCTCAACTCTTCCCAGGACACAACAGATCTACAACAACACTTGGAACAATTACTCCTGAGAGAGAACTGAAAACTGGATAAGAGAATCCCTGCAACAAGCCACAGTCCTGACTGAGGTAGAAGAGTCAGAAATTCCCTTCCAGAGAGTAAAAAATGTCACCCTTGCAAGCCACAGCACTTCACAGCCGCCCAGGAGCAGTCCAAAGGTACACAGCCTTCCCTGGAGGAGTGGGAGACCTCAGCGGGGAAGTGTTGCTGCTATAAGCATTTTTTGGATCCAGCACAACCGAGATGAGTGTCATAGGCTTGCTGGCTACTAACAACAATGGGGAATACCCCCAGAAAAGCTATCAGACAGAAGGGAAAAAAACAGCTCTTAAAGGACCCAAACACAAATTCACCCATTTTGGAAAGTAACCTAAAATCACCAGAAAGAAAGGTGCACAGCCCTTTGGTGAAAAGAGACTCACCTGATAGGCTCTGGGTGCATCTCAGTGAGAGGTGAGATCCCTCCAGGGACTGAGATGTTGGCGGCAGCCATGGTTGTGACCTGTTGCAGGCATGCTGACACAGATGCTGGCAGTTCTTTCCCTGGCCTCTCAGCCCAGGGTCTGCCCCACCCACTAGAGCACCAGCTCAGCCAGGGCAGGCAGCCCTCCCTAGGGACTGTCTCCACCCAATAGCAAGTTCTCGGGCAGCTTGTGTGCCTGCGTGGACTAGGTGACTGGATTCTCTACAGCTGGGTGAGTGAGTCCACCTTTGTGGGGCAGGGTGTGTGCGAGGAGCGGGTGGATTGTGTGGGGCATGGGTGGAGTGTGTGGGACCTCTGCAGTGGGGTGAGTGGGTCCACTTCAGGGGGTCAGTGAACACGCATGGGGCAGGACTGTGTTGACAGTGTGGGTGCCCCTGAGGGTGGTGTTGTTTGTCAGCTGCAGAAGACGGGTGCCTCTCAAACAGCCACATAAGGCATTGGCCCCACATTCCAAAGCCTGAAGCAATTGGGTGCTCCCTTGCCCAGGGCCAGCCCCACCCAGCTGCAATCCTAAGAGAGCTGATGAGACCCATATAGGCCAGAGGCCTACAGTAATTGTAAACCACTGAGCCTAGCAACCAGCCACACTGGGGGCCTGCTCACTTAACAGAAAAACTGCAACAAAAATGTGCTATTGGACCTTTCAGCTAACTGTGCTGGGGCTCCCAACACCCGATAAAGAGACTGAAGGGTTAATAGCAGCCACATGCAGCTGAACATTACAACCAGCCAGCCAGAGGGACAGCCCAGCCTCCTTGTTGCACCTACAGCAAAAGCAACCCTGCCACAACAGAAGAACACACATAGCCCACATGTAGGTCACTCCTGGAACATTTGGAACTGGTGATAAGAGGGATGCACACTGCTGGGCCTCATAAGGCATCTCTTACATAAGGCCACCTCTCCAAGATCAAGAGACATAGCTGACCCACCTAATACATGGATACAAGCACAGAGAAAGAGGGAAAATGAGGAGGCAAAGGGATACGTTCCAAGTAAAGGAACAGGACTAAACCCTTGAAAAAGAACTAAACAAGACAGAAGTGAGCAATCTACCTAGCAAAGAATTCAAGCAAAGAGTCATAGGGATGCTCACTGATCTAGGAGAAGAATGGATGAACTTAGTGAGAATGTCAACAAAGATTTGGAAAATATAAAAAAGAACCAATCAGAAATGAAGAATACAATACTAGAAATGAAAAATCCACTAGAGGGTCTCAAAAGCAGAGTAGATGATACAGAAGAATGGGTCAATGAGCAGGACAAAAGACTAGAGGAAATCACCCAAGCTGAACAGCTAAAAGAAAAGCAAATTAAAAAGAATGAGGACAGTCTAAGGGACCTCTGGGACAACATCAAGCACACTAACATCCATGTCATAGGTGTCCCAGAAGGAGAAGAGACAGACAAAAGGGCAGAGAATCTATTTGAAGAAATAATAGCTGAAAACTTTCCTAACCTAATGAAGGAAACAGACATCCAGGTAGAGGAAGCACAAAGAGCACCAAACAAGATAAACTCAAAGAGGCCCACACCAAGACACATCATAATCAAAATGTGCAGAATTAAAGATAAAGAGAGAATTCTAAAAGCCACAAGAGAAAGACAAGTTACATACAAAAGAAACACCACAAGGCTATCAGCTGCTTCTCAGCAGAAAGCTTACAGGCTAGAAGAGAGCTGCACGATATATTTAAAGTGCTAAAAGAAAAAAACCTACAGCCAAGAATACTCTCCCTGGCAAAGTTATCATTCAGAATGGAAGGAGAGATAAAGAGTTTCCCAGACAAGAAAAATAAAAGGAGTTTATCACCAAGAAACCAGTCCTACAAGAAATGGTAAAGGGATTTATTTAAGGGGGAAAGAGAAGACTAGAAATAGGAAAAAAATATCCATTTCCATGATAAGATGGTAACGGATACAAACACACAAACAAGAGGTTAGATATGATATCAAAAATATAAAATGTGGGAGAAGGGGCGTAAAAGATTAGAGCTTTTAGAAAGAGGTCAAACTACAGAAACCATCAACCTAATATAGATTGCTATATACATAGGTTATTATATATGAACCTCATGGTAATCACAAACCAGAAACCTATAATAAATACACAAGAAACTAAGAGAAAGGAACTCAACCATAATACTAATGAAAGCCATCAAACCACAAGAGAAGAGAGCAAGAGAAGAAGAAAAGAACAGAGAAAAGCTAATAAACATCCACAAAAAAGTAGCGAAATGGCAAGAAGTGCATCCTTGCCAATAGTTACTTTAAATGTCAATGGGATAAATGCTCCAATCAAAAGGCATAGGGTGGCTGATTGGATAAAAAAACAAGACCCATATGTATGCTGCATACAAGAGACACACTTTAGACCTAAAGACACTCACAAACTGAAAGTGAAGGGATGGAAAAAGATACTCCATGCAAATGGCAGTGAAAAGAAAGTTGGGGTAGCAATACTTATATCAGACAAAATAGACTTTAAAACAAAAACTGTAACAAGAGACAAAGAAGGACACTATATAATGATCAAGGGAACAATCCAACAAGAGGATACAACATTTGTAAATATCTATGCACCCAACATAGCAGCACCTAAATATATAAAGCAATTATTTACAGACATAAAAGGAGAAATAGACAGTAACACAATAATAGTAGGGGACTTTAACACTTCACTTACACCAATGGATAGATTATCCAAACAGAAAATCAATAATGAAACATTGGCTTTAAATGACACACTAGAACAGATGGACTTAGTTGATATATGCAGAACATTCCATCCAAAACCAAAGAATACACATTCTTTTCGAAAGCACATGGAACATTCTCCAGGATTGATTACATATTAGGCCACAATACAAGTCTCAATAAATTTAAGATTGAAATAATACCAAGCATCTTTTCTGCCCACAACAGTATGAAAATGGGAATCATCTACAGGAAGAAAATCAGAAAAGTGACAAATATGTGGAGATTAAAAAAAATGCTACTGAACAATGATTGGGTTAATGAAGAAATCAAAGAAGAAATCAAAAAATACCTGGAGACAAATGAAAATGAAAATACGACATGCCAGAATTATTGGGATACAGCAAAAACGGTTCTAAGAGGGAAGTTTATAGCAACACAGGCCTACTTCAACAAACAAGAAAAATCTCATATAAACAATCTAACAGTGCACCTAAAGGAACTGGAAAAAGAAGAACAAACAAAGCCCAAAATTAGTAGAAGGAGGGAAATAACAAAAGTCATAGCAGAAATAAATGAAATAGAGACTAAAAAAAAATACAAAAAATCAATGAAACCAGGAGCTGGTTCTTTGAAAAGATAAACACAGTTGGCAAACCTTTAGCTAGACTCACCAAGAAAAAAAGAGAGAAGACTCAAATAAATAAAGTCAGAAATGAAAGAGGAGAAATTACAGTGGACACCTCAGAAATACAAAAGATTATAAGAGAATACTGTGAAAAGCTATACACCAACTAACTGGATAATCTAAAAGAAATGAATAAATTCTTAAAATCATACAACCTTCCAAAACTGAATCAAGAAGGAATAGGGAATTTGAATACACTAATCACCAGTAAAGAAATTGAAACAGTAATCAAAAACCTCCCAAAAAATAAAAGTCTAGGACCAGACAGCTTCCCGGCGAATTCTACCAAACATTCAAAGAAGACTTAATACCTATCCTTCTCAAACTCTTCCAAAAATTGAAGAGGACGGGAAGCTTCCTAACTCATTCTACAAAGCTAATATTACCCTGATAGCAAAACCAGACAAGGACAACACGAAAAAAGAAAATTACTGGCCAATATCACTGATGAACATTGATGCAAAAGTCCTCAACAAAATACTAGCAAATCACATACAACAATACATTAAAAAGATCATACACCATGATCAAGTGGGATTTACTCCAGGGATGCAGGGATGGTTCAACATCTGCAAATCCATCAACATGATATACCACATTAACAAAATGAAGAATAAAAATCACATGATCATCTCAATAGATGCAGAGACAGCATTTGACAAGATACAGCGTTCATTTATGATAAAAACTCTGAATAAAATGGGTATAGAAGCAAAGTCCCTCAACATAATAAAGGTCATATATGACAAACCCACAGCTAATATCATTCTCAATGGTGAAAAACTGAAAGCTATCCCTCTGAGAAGAGGAATCAGACAAGGATGCCCACTCTCACCACTCCTATTTAACATAGTATTGGAAGTCCTAGCCAGAGCAATCAGGCAAGAAAAGGAAGTAAAAGGGATCCAAATTTGAAAGGAAAAAGTGAAAACTGTCACTATTTGCAGAAAACCCTAAAGAATTCACCAAAAAACTTTTAGAAATAATAAATGAATACAGCAAAGTTACAGGGTACAAAAATCAGTTGCTTTTCTATATACTAACAACAAAGTAGCAGAAAGAGAAATTAAGAATACAACCCCACTTACAATTGCAACAAAAAGAATAAAATACCTAGGAATAAACTTAACCAAAGAGGTGAAAGCTCTATACACTAAAAACTATAAAACATTGTTGAAAGAAATTGAAGACACAGACAAATGGGAAGATATTCCATGCTCTTGGATTGGAAGAATTAACATAGGTAAAACGTCCATACTTCCTAAAGCGATCTGTAGATTCAGTGCAATCCCTATCAAAGTCTCAACAAGATTTTTGACTGAAATAGAACAAAGAATCCTAAAATTTATATGGAACAACAAAAGAGCCCGAATAGCCAAAAGAATCCTGAGAAAAAAGAACAAAGCCAGAGGTATCACACTCCCTAATTTCAAAATATACTACAAAGCTATAGTAACCAAAACAGCGTGGTACTGGAACAAAAACAGACACACAGATCTATGGAACAGAATCGAGAGCCGAGAAATAAACCCACACATCTATGGACAGCTGATTTTCGACAAGGGAACCAAGAACATACAATGGAGAGAGGAAAGTCTCTTCAATAAATGGTGTTGGGAAAACTGGACAGCCACATGCAAAAGAATGAAAGTAGATCATCTTACACCATACACAAAAATTAATTCAAAATAGATTAAAGACTTCACTGTAAGACCTGAAACTGTGACACTTCTAGAAGAAAACATAGGCAGTGCACTCTTTGACATCAGTCTTAGCAGCATATTTTCAAGTACCATGTCTGACTGGGCAAGGGAAACAATAAAAAAAATAAACAAATGGGACTACATCAAATTAATTTCCTTCTGCACAGCAAAGGAAATCATCAACAAAATGAGATTACAACTGACCAATTGAGAGAAGATATTTGCAAACCATATATCTGATAAGGGGTTAATCTCCAAAATATATAAAGAACTCATACATCTCAATAAAAAAAAACTAACAACCTAATTGAAAAATGGGCAAAAGATATGAACAGACATTTCTCCAAAGATATACAGACAGCCAACAGGCACATGAAAAGATGTTCATCATTAACAATCAGGGAAATGCAAATCAAAGCTACAGTGAGATATCACCTCATGCCCATCAGAATGGCTATAATTAACAAGACAGGAAACAACAAGTGTTGGAGATGATGTGGAGAAAAGGGAACTCTCATACACTGCTGGTGAGAGAGCAAAGTGGTGCAGCCACTATGGAAAACAGTACAGAGATTCCTCGAAAAACTAATAGAACTACCATACGATCCAGCTATTCCGCCACTGGGTATTTATCCAAAGAATATGAAAACACGAATGCATAAAGATACATACACCCCTATGATCATTGCAATGTTATTCACAATAGCCAAGACTTAGAAGCAACCTAGGTACCCGTTAAGGGATGAATGGATAAAAAGGATGTGGTATATACATACAATGGAAAACTAGGCATAAAAAATGATGAAATCTGGCTATTTTTGACAACATGGATGGACCTTGAGGGTATTATGCTAAGCAAAATAAGTCAGAGGGAGAAAGTCAAATATTCTATGATCTCAGTTATAAGTAGAAGACAAAAACAACAACAAAAAATCACATAAAGACGGAGATTGGATTGGTGGTTACCAGAGGGGAAGGGGGGAGGGAGGAGGTAAAAGGAGTGATTAGGCACGTGTGTATGGTGATGGATTGTAATTAGTATTTGGGTGGTGAACATGATGTAATCTACACAGAAATCAAATATAATGATGTACACCTGAAATTTATATAATGTTATAAACCAATGTTACCACAATATTAAAAATATATATATATTGAACCAAAAAAAAAGATATTGGTAACAACTTAAAATTTGTAACTAAAAATAATGCAGCTGAAAACAATGCATACATAAAAAATATTATATATGCCAAATTTTAACACATTGAAGACCAACAGTGCATTAATTTGAGCTGCTCAGTGGATTCACTTGTTGTGCAGAACTCAAACTTCATTTGCCATTCAGTTTAATCAAAGAATATATCGTAATTCCACAGCATGCAGTTGGATGAGGGAATAAAAACTATTACCATTTGCAAATACTTATCTTTGTGAGTCAGAATGTTATTACTATTGTACAATCAAAACAAATTACAGAAATAAATTGATACAACTGCATCATAGTTCCCGATTTCAAATGTGCGTGCTTATCCAGTTTTTTATTTATTAATTTGTCCTTATAATAAGTAAATATATGTTTGGGTTATCAAATAAATTTATATTAATAGACTAAAAAAAAGAGTAACCAATAGAAGTTTCAAATTACAAAAACAATCTTCAAAATAAGAAATGGAATAAAGGGAGTAGAACTTGGAGAAAAAAGAAATCTTTACATAAACAGGAGATAGGAAAGAAGAAAAGGAGAAGCAAACAGAAAAAAATGGTAAAAAATAAGATGTGGTTAGAAATAGTCCATTACATTAAAAATAAAGAATTGTGGGGAAAAACATTAAATATTTTTTCAGGTGTCTGGAAAGAGCTAAAATTCTAATCTAGTCACTTTCCTTCTTTCATAATGGCCAGTGGATCCCTGCTGGCTCCATCATAAAGCTAGAAGTATATTTATTTTTCACAAATAGGTTTCGCAAACTGGACATTATTGTTCTTTGTATCCTTGACTTTATATGAGAGATCACTCCACAGACCAATAACCAACTCATTTAATACAGGTCATTGAACAATTGGCCCATAGTAATGATCTTGCATTCTGGTTGCCTTGTGCTAAATTTCCTCTCACGAGAGTCAGGAAGAAACACCTGCTACAGTTTCTCTCCATCTCAACCTCTCCTCCACCCTGAAAAATCTGGTGTGCTTAATAAACATCATTAAAATGTGTTTCTTAACACCATTTCTTCCCCCAAAATTCTATCATGGTTTTCATTTTTGACCAGTTTCTTCTCTTTTATAGATTTTTAAGGATATATCTAAATAAAGTTTGCTTAAGGTAAATATTGACTCAGAAAATTCAAAGTCAGAATCACAATTTCAGGGAATTTGTGGGGCTATGGAATGATTTCAAATATAAGTTCACTGCAGTCCAAAATGCCTAAGGACATACAACTACTTACCAGTGGAAGTGAAACTAGAACCCAGGCCTTATAGAATATATCAGATTTGTTCATATCTATTTATAGGTCTGTCTACACAATACTAGAGCAGTCAGTTGAAAAGTAGAGAGATTGCTTTTATCAGCTAGTAGTTTTGTCTACACCTTATGTAAGCAATATGGCTGTAAGTTACAGTGCTATCCATGTAGATGAGATGCAAGTTACAGATGTTATCTGTGAAGTCTTGTTATCTCCTCCAGGCAGAAGATGGGAGAGGGGGAATTTACAGCTTTCTCCCATTCTGGTACTAAGAAATATTTAAGAAACTCCTATGAGGTTTATTTCATAGGTGATTTCAACAATGGCTAATCTGTCCATTAATTTCAACCTCATGCCAAATTTTAGAAGATTTACCATAATATCAGACTACCCATTTCTAGTATTTCCATTAAAAATTATAAAATAGCAGAAGTAGAAGACATTTTAGAAATCACCTACTTCCTTGTTGATACGTGAAGAAACAGAGGCCTAGAAAGGTGAAGTGACTTGCCTGAGGTGTCACAGATAATTCATACCAGATCATTGACTAGAATCCAGATCCTTTGATTCTCACTCTAGGGCCCATTTACCATTATTGGGGGGAAGGGGAGAAGTTTGGGGTCGCTAGTCAGTTCTTTGTTCTTCCACTAAACTGTTTTTGATTCAAGTGTTTATGAACCAGTCCTTCTGAAAACAAAAACACCAGCAGAAATGCTTACAGTAGAGAGAAAAAAATTATTTATTTTATTCATTCATTGAATAAGTGGCATGCGATGTTCCAGATAGTCGAGATGGATCACCTCCCTTTACGAACCTTGCATTTTAGTGGAGAAGGAGGGAGGTGGAGACAGACAGTCTAAGGAAAATAGATAAATAGGCCAAATTCGTTTATATAGTGATCCATCTTATGAAGAAAATAAAACAGAATGTAAAAGAGAAGATGACTACTTTAAATGAAAGAAGGTCCTTCTGAAGCATGAACTCTTACACTAGAAGCTGAATGACTACAAGTATCCAGCCATGTGAGGCTCTGAGGAAGCCCACTCTAGACCGTGGAGGCAAAGCGCCTGAAACCACAAGTCTGGCAAAATAAGCCAGGAGGAGAAAGGCCAATGTGGCTATAATGTGGTGACTGAAGGAGAGGGTAGAAGGCTATGAGGTCAGAGGGAGGTAGGAGCCCTATCATGTCCATGATAAGCAGTTTGAATTTTATTCTTAGTGTAAAGGTGTCCATTTGAAGGTTTTACACAGGGAAACATCATTTCTCAATTCGATGTTTTTTAGATGGCCATGACTGCATATGTGGAGAATAGATTACAGCAATGCCACTATAATTCGGTCTATATTTCATGACATGCAACAGAGAGTAAAACAACCTAATCAGATAAGACAAAGCAAAAATAACTGGAATTATTTGAACCTTATTTTATCAAACCAATTGAGGAAAGAAAGTTATAGAAAGGGACAGCTGAAACCTGGAACCCCATGCATCTGGCTGATGACAAGGGAAGGACCTTGCTATCCGGGGACACTCAATGCAGCTTAAGAGTCCAGGAAATTTGAAGATGGTCATTAAAACTTGTGGTACAAATTACGTGGCCAAGATCAGCCTATTTTGCAAAAGTCACAGTAATGAATCTTAATGAGAACATTAATGTGTTATATTCTCAATCTATCTTATTTTCACAATCTTTTCTCTTGACCTTGATCATTTATTCTACTTTTACATGACCTGTCCTTGAGGGACTGGAGAGGCTCCGTAAGCCATTTGCCCTGTTCTCTCCAGTGTCCAAAGCACTCACCCGTTAAAGCGCCCTTATAAGTGGTAGGTCTGACCCCTGTGTGAAAAGACTTCACAAGACATAAATAGGCATCGTTCGTCAGTAAGGCACTGTGTTAGTATTTTATATATTCCATCTCATTTATCTTAACAAAATCATAAGATGGGTATTATTTTTTCCATTTTCCAGATAAGAAAGTTGAGACTCAAAATGTTTGGAAAACTGTCTTGGGTCATACAGCCAGTAAATGGCAGAGTTGAGATTTTAAGCCAGGAAAGTATGGTTCCAAAGACCAAGAGCTTCTCATTGGGGTAGTCCAAAAAGAATTCTTCATGCTGTAAAAGGACCTTAGGTAGAGTTCTGCTTGGCCTTCCTATAGACCTTGTGGGACCCGGAGTGTATACCAACTTTCAGTCATTGTTAATCACCTTCTCATCACTAGTGGGAATATTCTGACATATTTTTTTAAACCTGAGTGATAGTTAATTGGATACCAATGGTGATGCAGGAAATTAGGATTAGTGCAGCATTATGAGAGCATTAAAGTTGTCTTTTATAAAACAACTTTTAAAAAGGTTGAATGTTATGTCAAATCATCCTACACTCCCATTACAGCTCAGTGTTGCAAATTGTTTTTCTTTTTGTGGTAATTTAATGCTCCCCTGAACTGGCTCCTGTGATTTCAGAAGCTGGCCTCTGAACAGTCACGTTCACCCATACAGACTCCCACAATGAGAAATTCATTTTCTGCTTGACTTTGTAAGTGAAATTACAGTCTGACACCACTCCTTTCTGCTGTCACTGAAGAGTATTAATGAAACATGGTACCAGAAATTTATTTGCAAGGTTGTCTTCTATTATATCCTTTGGTATATGGATATGCCGTTTTAGATCCTGTGACAAGGCAGGGGGGCGCACAGAGAAAACTCTCAGTGTAGCCAAGAAATCACACAAATTGGTCTCTAGATTGAAGAGAAGGCAACATTTTCAGAGAGGTCTTAACAGTTACAAAAGACAGCTGTTCTCAGATCTATATAGATGTTTATATTCTGCCACTGGATCCCAAAGCTAAGGTTGTCTTTAAATAGGATGTTCCTATTTATCAATAAGTCATAAAATATTAGAGAGCCTACCATCCTTCAGAAAGGGCAGTTATCTAGATAACGAAACTCATTGTTCAAGGTATGGTTGCAGAAGCAAGATGTTTAACATCAAGATGAAGTTTCTTGTATTTCCCTGTTGACTGACTCCTTGTTCTCCCTACTTTGAGAACAAAACAAACCGTATTTAAGCAGCAGCCTGTTCAGATATTCTGATCTGAAGACAACTCACCCAAGATTCTTCCAACATTTTGTCCATATCCTTGCTAATTCACCACAATTTATGAATTACACTGACCTGAGAAGGGTCAGCTAGCTTTCTATTCAGTCTGCACTCAAGGGTCATCTACACATGCCTCTGAGCTATCCCCCAGTGCCTTACTTCCACAGCCAAAGTAAGCAACTTACACTTACCTCCTTGTATCAATTTGTTAATACAGTACGGTGAGTGGTTTTGTGATCTGGGTAACCTTGGTTAGCAGTTGACTATTGCTGTATCCCCAGCAAAAGCACCCGGCACACTAGTAGAGAAACAAAAGATATTAGTTGCGTAAATAAATGAAGAAATAACTCTAAGGTAGCTGTTTTGCTTCCAAAGTTGTGCAAACCACGTCAAGCTTCTAGAACCAAAACTATGGAAAGAACCAGACTTGATTTATTTTTTGTTCAGTGAGGAAGGTTTGCCCTGAGCTAACATTCCTTGGCAATCTTCTTCTATTTTTTGCTTGAGGAAGATTTGCCCTCAGCTGACATCTGTGCCAATCTTCCTCTTTTTGCATGTGGGATGCCTCCACAGCATGACTGACGTGCGGAGTAGGTCCACGCCCAGCATGAGAACCCGTGAACCCAGGCCGCTGAAGCAGAACATGTAGAACTTGAACCACCTGGCCCTGGGGCCAGTCCCCAGACTCGAGTTCTGTGACATTTTCCAGGTCCTGTCGGGCTTTGAATGAGCCTGTTCTGCACTCTCCTTGTACTTTCAGTTTTGCTATTTGGTGGTTGCAGTCGTTCCCACAAATTGTCGACTGCTTATTTTTAAAACGCTATCTGAACTTGAACATGAGCTACTGTTTGGTTCTCTGTAGACTTGATCTATTTTTAGCTTTAATTTTTACCAATGGCAAATCTTATAGATCAATTTGACTATGATCATTCACTAAAAATCATTCTTTTTCTGGGATTTTTCGGGGGTCATTGTTTTCCCAGTGGCTCTGACATAACTTCTTCCAATCAACTTGCCTTCATCCCCAAGACAGAGTTAGTTAGTCCTCCCCTGGCTTTTGTAACATCTCTTATCATGCACTTATTATTACTTTCTATCATAATTGACTATCATTCTCTCCCATTCTAGACTGTGTGTGTTCTAAGAGCCTGTGACCTATTTACTTATTTTTCTTTTTCTCCAGAACTTAGCACAGTGCTTAATATATAACAGAGTCTTACTATAAGTTTGATAAATAAATGGATACAGAAAGAAAGAATATGTGGATAGATAGAGAGATGATAAATAAATGGAATTTGATTCTGGGGAGACAGGCAGAGTTCCCTTTGGGCTCTGGCATAAACCTCAACAGACTTTTGTTGACAGTGAATAAATGATTTTGGAGTCTACATTAAAAACTGATATCTATTGGTCAGGGGCAGTACAACATGGAAAGCAGGAGTCTTGAGAACTTTTTATCAACTTCTCATATACTAAGACATTTTTCTCTAAGACCTAAATTTCAAGTGCTTTTTGCCCTAGTTGTAAAGATGAGAAAATATCCTAGGTATCAGCAATCCCTCAGTGTGGAATTTGAAGAGAGTCTGATGGAGTTCGAAAGTTTGCCCTAGTTTTCTGAAACTCCTGACATGCGGATATGTAGGCAATAATTATCAAGTTCCTCCCTCATGCTCTTAAACCAGTTCTGTGCTAGAATGGAAAAGGACAGTCAATTATTAGGTGAATTATTACAAGATTAATGGGGAAACAGTAATTTTGTTCTATCCCAAATACCCAATCTCATTTCTTACTGCCTGGAGATCATTATTATTAATAATTCCAGGCCTTGGGCTAAGTAAGACTGGTGTACATTGGCATATTTAATGTTCATGACAGCCTAGTGAAAAGAGGCTAGTCTCATTTTATGCAAATTGATATCATGCAAATTTTAATTATGCAAATCTGAACTCATTGAATATAAAATTATCAACACATTCTTACTTTATTTACAAAATTTCAAATATAGCAAACACCTCCCAATTCTAAAAAGTATCAAGAATTGCCTAATTTCAATGACAAGCCTAGAGAATTTTAAATAGTACTTATGCTTTGGTCACATGTGGGTGCGCCACTCTTGCTGGAAAATAACAATTGTTAGAATAAAAGCTAATACTTATTGAATACTAAGTACTTCATAGATATCATCCTCTTTATTTTTCACAGAAAAATCCTATGTGGTAGGATGATTATTATCCCATTTTGCAGATGATGAAAATGTGACATGCCAAAGGCTACACAGCTGGTGAGTGGCAGATGTAGAATTTAAACTCGGCAACCTGACTCTAGGCTTAATTGATGCCTAGCCTCACTTTTCAGGATTAGTCTTGAATTATGTGCATTTGTAACTAAATATAGTCTTTAGGAACTCTCCTCTTACATAAAATATACCCGCCTTGTAGGTACTGTATTCTCCCCTTTGAAACTGAAGTTTTAATTGATGAAGTAACTTGCCCAAGGCCTCAAAGCTAATAGAAGCCAAACTCCTCTGGCAGGCTCATTGGCTGTTATGTCTAAATAAGGTCACAGATACACCTGGAAGATCAATCTGAGACTCTGAGTCCTCCAGTTTTTGTTCTTTAAGGCCTCTCAGCTGTTTGCATAACGTTGGGTAAGCTTAGCCCACACAACGCCTCGTATTCAGTCCCTAAGCCTCTTTTCCTTCCCCAAGACCATTCAGATATAACCGTCTCCTAAGAAAAATGCACGTGTCCCAAATTCCTGACTACCCTACTTTATCCTCCAATTAAAGTTTAGACAGAAGAACCCTCTGGGTGATTTGTCTGAGTGCTCACACTCCTAACAATGTCTGTTCTGTAACTATAACACCATCTTGTCAAACAGCAACCAGAATCAATACGTGTTTGATCCAGGCAAATATCAGGGGAGGCGGAGAGAGTGAGACACTAATAACCCCACCACACATTCTTGTTATCAAACTCAGATAGATTTTTGCAGTGCTTGTCTTACCCAATGGAAAATGTAAGATGTATTCTTTCCAGGTTGGCATCAGAATTGACAAAAACTGTGTTGTAACTTGTGGAAGCCGAAAATTGAGGACACGTCCTTTCACTATTCTCCAAACGCAGCTCCACAGCAGATGAAGCAAAGCTTTTGTGTGAGACCAAGTTCACGATGACATGTTGTGCTGGAGGACAATGGGCAATTTTTACATAGAAGCTACTGAAGTTTTCTGTCTTTTCTACTGGCAATAGATTTAACATCAATTAACTTTTGTGTGTGTGTGTGTGTGTGTGTGTGTGTGTGCGCGCGCGCGCGCGCGCGCGCGCGCACGCGCACATGTGTACGCATGTGTGCAACAGAATGGTGGGAAAGAAAAACAGTTTTCTCAAGCGAAATGACAACAGCCTACTAACGGTAAATCCTCTTTGGCACAAAATAAATTCTTTTTCTTGGAAGAACAAAAGATCATAAAATAGGAAATTTCCTGACATCTACGGCTCTGTGTCCTGACTATCCCGAGTGGGTGTGGGCACTTCACATTGACTTCAACAAGCATTTGCTTCTAGGCCATCTGAAGTAGCTACAGGAATCAATTAAAACAAAGGAAACAAAAATTTCCTCAAACTAAGTGCATAGCACAGTTTCTTCTTTCTTATTATCAGCATCAGCATCGTTAGTCAATACATAAAATTTTCTGGAAAGTACTTAACTTATAACATTCTTAATTGTTTAACACAATATACTTATAAGTTCCATTTATAGATGTTGAAGTTGGGACCCAGAGCGGTTAAATTACTTGTCCAAGGTCACACAGTGATGGATCTGAGGCTGGAAGCAGGAGCCCACTCATTGCTCTATCACATCTGCAGCCTTCCTTCCTTGATCAGATAATTAATGCACCAAGAAAGTTTCTGATTTTTCCTCATCTAGTGCTTCCAAGAGATAATTCTCTTTCTTCTTGGACACTTATGAGAAAAGAATGTACACCATGGGGGCCGGCCCTATGGCTTAGCGGTTAAGTGCGCGCACTCCGCTGCTGGCAGCCTGGGTTCGGATCCCGGGCGTGCACTGACGCACCGCTTGTCCGGCCATGCTGAGGCCGCATCCCACATACAGCAACTAGAAGGATGTGCAGCTATGACACACAACTATCTACTGGGGCTTTGGGGAGAAAAATGGAAAAAAAAAAGGAGGAGGATTGGCAATAGATGTTAGCTCAGGGCTGGTCTTCCTCAGCAAAAAGAGGAGGATTGGCATGGATGTTAGCTCAGGGCTGATCTTCCTCACCAAAAAAAAAAAAAAAAAAAGAATATACTATGAAAAGGAGCACAGGACCACTTGCTCAGAGGAGCTCATGAAGAATAAAGAGATGAAGACAAGTCAAGTCAGCCAGCAAGTGTGATGAGCAGCGGAGTAGCAGCCTCTTCCTGTCCTTCTCATACTGCCCGAGTCAGCAGGGAACCCGGGTCTTTGAGGAAATGTCAAGGAAATGAGCTATTTGTTAAAAGTCAAGGCTGAATCATTTCAGTTTAGCATAAAAGAGAGTAGTTGCGATTGTGTAATGACAAAAAGAAGGTGGCGAATGAAGCTAGGAAATTCAGAAGTACTGGGCATCTCTGCAGACGGGGGAGCAGGGCCATGACAAGGATCTCAGGGCAGACAGATCTCAGTTCCGCCACTAGGACTAAGTGGAAACCTGCCCACAGAAATTCCCTGGCCTTCTAGAAAAGGACTCTGGTTGGCCTGGTGTGGGTCACGTGTGGAAATGAGGTCTAGCCTCTTACTTGAGGTCCTAAGATGAAATAGATGGTAGGCAGTTAAAAATAACAAATAGCTACTTCAGCACATTTTCTTTTAATATCTGAATTTCCACACATATTTTCAAATATCACATGTATTACATTTTAAAACATACTTTCAAAGTATTTTAAAAGCTATTATTTTGTTTGATTCCAACAAACAAAGTTACACTCAAAGAACAAGTAGAAATTGGTATTCTCACTTTTAAGGTGAGAAAAGTAAGGTTCAGGGGTGTTAAGAGATATGTGTAGGGCCATGTGGGTAGATCACAGCAGTGTCTGCAATTAAAGCTAAGTGCTCTGAGTTCTGTCTTAGATGCACCACTCCCCCCAACCCCATTGTATTATATTGATGATGCTTGATCAGGTCAGAGAAATCAAAATGGAATTAGGTCACACCCAGATCAACCAATAAGAGTCTCTGGGGAAGGACCCAGGCATAGGTATTTTTTAAAAAGTGCCCAGGTAATTTAAAAATGCAAACAAAGTTGAGAACCACTGTTCTAAAGAAAACATCATTTGAATGTCAGAGGCAAAAAATAATTCTTGAAACTTGAAATGTTGAAGGTATGCTCATAATTTTGGCTTGTTTTCCATTTAAATGCTGTCCTGTTCCGATATAATCCTGGATTTATAACTGCCAACTCTACAAAAGACAATAGTTTGAGAAGGAGTTGAGGTTGCTAGGGGCAATCCAATTTACCAAGGAAACCAGCTGAGCCGTGGAACAACATTGAGTAGAGCAACCCACAGCTAGACTGCTCTCTGTAGAAGGGCACGCTCTCTTTGTTACTTTAAGTGGAAATTGGAGCATTATTCCTTTACTACTGGAAAAAGAGCATTTCATTCTTTGGATCTTTGCATCTTTGGAAGATGCATTTATGTACCAAGACCTCTGTTTTCCGCCTCTGCCACAAAGAAGAGTGTGGTTCCTATAGAGGGGTAGGAGTCAGAAATCAGAGGTCCTCCTTTCTTTACGTCTCCCTGGTGTCCCTTACCCCACAAAGCATTCCTGTTCTTTTTACTTAAGAAAAAGTGTGTGTCACTGGGAAGTTCCTCAGGGAACTAGTCTGATACTCAGATAACAGATTGGCTCTCAACTCTGACGGAAGATGCCATTCCCAGTTAGATAAGTGAGGGTAGAACCAGTGTTTTCCCTCTTATGTGCAAAATAGATAAAGTGAAGGACTCGATAATTTTTAATTATTAAAAATAAATTATTTTTTTGCAACTAGACTTTTGGTTTCTTTACAATATTACTCTAAATACATATCACCTTTACAGTATACTTTTTCTTTCAGTGTTACCATTTGCTGTTTAATAATAAATGGTTATTAATAAGTGGTTTAAAACAGAAAGATTTAGGAAATCTATGGTTTTGATCTTAATTTCAACTTGTAACACATGCTTCAGATCACACACCTAATATTCCAGGTAACACAAGTTATAATGTGCGAGAGAGAAATAAAACTTTGAGTGATAAACTTGTGACTCTAAATCAAGTAAAGGCGAATGGCAATTTTATAAACTAATATCCCAGAAATGAGTTCATGTCAGTATCTCATCTGTATAAATATCACAATTCAAGGGATTTAAATGTGATGATGTCTCATGATAACTCGAAAGGTGTTTTTTAATTGTTTATTTTTATTTTTTGGATGTGTACTTGTCAAAGCTATTGCTCTAGCTATGTGTACAGATGAGCAGTAATACCTTCCTTCAGAGTCATGATCAAATCTAAGTCAAATATTTGCAAGTTAATCAGTATCCTTCTTTTGCCTGACTAATTCCTAGTTAACATTTGGATATCAGCTTAGCAACATCTCCTCACAGCAGGCTTCCCAGAAGCCTCACTCCCATTGTGAATTACAAACTCTTCCTCTGCGCTCAATTACACACTATGCCAACCCTTCCATGGCATTGATCACATCATATAGAAATTTCCAGTTTAGACTGCAAGTTCTTTGATGCAGGGATTAATTAATTTCATTAATTTCTGCTCAAAATACATTATTGCTCGCTATGTGCCAGGCACTGTCCTAAGTCCTGAAGATACAATCAAAACAAAAATCCCTGCCCTATGACACTTATATTTTTGAGAAGACAGGGGGGGATATGAATTGTTTATGTCTTGTGGAAGTAGAGGGTGGGGATGGAATTTTAGATGGGAGAGCCAGAGAAGACCTCCTTGGGAAGGTGATATTCGAGGGACACCTGAAGGAGGAAAGGGAGTGAATCAAATGAAATCTAGGGAAAGAGGGTTCAGGCAGGGGGAACAGCATATGCTAAGGCTAAGGCTCTAAGGAGTATGCACACCTGGCATGTTCAAGGAACAGCAAGATGGCCAAAACTTTGTAGCAGAAAGAGAGAGTAAGAGTAGAATATGTTCACTTTGGTGCTCTGCCTAGCATACAGAAGGTACTGAGTAACTATTTGTTGAATGATTAAAAAATAATAAAATTAATAATAAATTTGGCAGAACGCTATATGATTTATAAACTGTTATTCTTACCTAACCAATCTAGCATACGTTCTGGTAACAAATACTCAGTTCCCTCTGCAAAATAACGAGATGATCCCAAATTCATTTATGTTTCTGGGAAATTTAGGGTTTTATGCAAGAGGTTATCTGAGAGTAGGTGGGCTATATTCAATTATAGTCAAGTTTTACTTCGCAAATTTAATTTATTTCATGGTAACCTTGACTGTTAAGGTGAGTATCACTTTTACTGTTTTAATTTTTCTCCCCGTAATTCTGATCTCTTGAGCACATGATGGCTTTTGGGTAAGCACTGATTACCCTTGATTCTCCCTGTTGAGTATTCTCACTACTCCGAGGGCTTTTCCTGATAGTTGACTCTTCTGGAGATTCTTTATTTCTGTAGACCTCCGCCCAAAGCAGTGAGTTAAAGAAAGAGTTCCTGGCCAGAGCACGATGGAATCGAGTGAGAGGAAAATGCTCCATCTCAGAGTGTTAGCAGCTCTGACAAGTAAAACTAGAAGAGAAAAACACATTTCTTCACTCTGCCTCCACAGAACCATTCCACTGGGCGTGGATATGTAAGGAGGGGTGATGTATTTCTAAGTGACTGCAAATAAAAGGGCAGAATGGAGACTCTTTTCATCTGATCCATCTCTCTCATGCTCAACGGGGCTATACTGCAGGAAAACCAACCTGATGGATTGGGTTTTGAATCCCAATTTATAGCTTTACTGGCTAGGCAATTTTGGGTGAGTCACTTTGTCCTATCTGAAGCTCAATTTCTTTATAAAAACTGGAATAAAAAGATCTGCATTGCTTATCACTCAGGGTTGAGATAAGGATCAAACGAAATAATATGTATGAAAGTATTAAGAAAATAATGAAGGATTATAAAAGAGAAAAACATTCTGTGGGTTGAAACAGAAATGCAATACAGAAAAAAAAAAAAATTGGTGGGGAAAATAGGCAAATATTTTCCTTAAAAGTTCCTTTTAATATTTTTTGAAAAATAAAAGGTGATTATTATTCTCAGCTAACAGCAGTTCTCTGGATACCAGGTGCTGTCAGCTCTACCTCCAAATATATCTTCCATCTGTTGACTCTTTCCCTTTTTCAGCGCTATACAAGCCAGCATCACAGAGCTCTGCTATAGTCTCCAAACTACTACTTCCAAATTGCACTTCTCCCTCCCCTTTTAATCCTTTTCCCACAGAGAAGCTAACGTGATCTCTTGTAAAGCAGATCATGATACCCTTGTCTTCAAAATCTTTGAATGGTTTATGATCACACTTAAAACCTCAAATCTTTATCATAGGCTAAAGATCCTACATGCTCTGGCCTCTGCTGACCTCTCCAACTTCATCCACTACTTGGGTCTCCCTCTCCCACAATGCTTCTACCTCATGGGCTTCTTTCTATTTCTTGAACATATGAAGATTGTACCTACCTTAAGACTTCTGCATTGCTGTTTCCTCTATCTGGAAATCTCCTGTTTGTATTTGAATGGCTGCTTACAATCCTGGCCTCGGCCAAAATCCATCTCTTTGGAGAGGCCTCCATGGCCACCTCATCTAATGGTGCCTCTCCTCCCTAGTCATTCCATTACTCTCTCTCTCTCTCTTCTTAATACTTAAAATTTGTGACATTACTTTATTTCTTTACATTTTATTGCCTGTGTTGCTCGGTGAAATGTGAGCTCCATGAAAACAGTGGACTTGTTAGCAGCGGCTTTTTTGTCACTGGCTCCCCTGCTATGAGATTTTTACCTGCAATGTAATAGGTAGCCAGTGAACATTTGTTGAATGGATGAGTTAGAGAAACCGGAAGTCTTATGAATGGCTATGAAGTACCATTCAAAACTATCAGGTTTCAAATCTTTTGTATGAAATGTTCATTTGGCATGAACATACTTCCTGATCTTCTTGGAAGGGAGAATTAGAAGAGTGTGCTAAGAATGATGACGGCTTTGTTTTCAGCATGTGTGTGGCATAACAGTTGGAAGCAAGCCAGACAATTGTAATCATCTCTTTACCAATCTGAAATGTCTATCCTGACTTGTCACAAGTCATAATAATAAAACCCGACAACAAAATTGGAAACCTATGTCTTCATTAAAACTTTCATTTCAGAGAAAATACATATCCATCCACCAGCTCTGGGTTGGCACAGCGAGGATTCCAGCCAATTATAAGAATATAAAAAAAAATCGTTTTTATAACAAATTCATCAGGGGGCCTTTACAGTAACATCTCTGTGATAGCACTTGAAAAAGAATTAGAGCTGTTTTCAATCATTCTGTGAATAACATGACATTTAAAGAACAGGAAAAGAAAGAAGAAGAATAAATAATTTAAAAGTAGTTTCAGACTTTGGGGACCTAGACAGCAGAGACTGACTCACCCTCTTGTACCTGCCTATTGAAATACACATGAAAACAAAAAAGGACCTGAAACTAAGAATATCGGTCCATAACTGGACAGACGTCAGGATCCATTTTTACTAATTGAACATAGATGGGAGCTGTAGTAATTCCACACAGTACAGATAACTTCAAAATATCTAGAAATTAATTCAAGATTCAGAATTTCACAGTCTGGTAAACAGAGATGGAATTCACTCGGTCCAGTAGAGCCACCACAGGCTGTTAACCCTGGAAATTCATCCAGGGTGTTGACAACAGTCGTCTTTCCAAGGCAAGATCTTAGAAAAGGAATCTGATAAAATAAGCTAGACAATATGGGAGATCAGGAAAAATTGACCCACTCTGGTTCTTTGGCAAACATCAGGCCTGAAAAGATTTCCTTCATTCAAGATTGAATTAATAACCTCCCAGAGGTCAAGCAAGAATTCAAAGTAATGCATGTCCAGTGCTTAGCACAATGCTTGTTGCTTTTTCAACTCCAAAGAATTCATAGCTATTATTGATATTAAATTTAAAAAGCATCAACAACAAGATGATGATTGGTAAAATATTCTGAACTATGAATGAAAGACCCATACTCAAGATGAGAAAATCATACTTTAAAAAGTACTATAGGAAACTAATGTAAAAATATTAAGCTTTGTAATACCAATAAAATTTGATAAATTATAAACTATATAAAACATGAGGGGAAAAAGGAGCTAATCTAGGTGCAGGAAAAGATGAAAAGTAGAAATGGATAAGAAAAGGAAATATTTCCCACTTTCAATACAGATTTTACTTTTGCTTTAGAAGTAGTGAAGAGGAAAACTAATATTGTAAGAAATCAAATCATGGTGTTGAGGACAAAAGAAAAGAGGCGAATAAAAGAAAATATTAATTGAGAAGGTGACAGAGTAGTGGACAAAAAATAGAGATTTAATTAATAAATAACTGTAATTCCTGGAGAAAAGACAAGAACAAATAAAGAAGTAAACAATAAAATAGAAGCAGAAGAAAAACATAATAGAAGAAAAATCATGCAAATTATGGAAAGTCTTAAAATCAAAAGGACTGACTTACTACCAAAGTTTACTAAAAGGAAGTCCATATCTAGACATTTCATGATTAATATTTTAATGAAGGAAAAAGCTATTTCATGAATCTACATGAGGAAAATGTTACCTACACGGGGTCAATACTCAGATTATCCATAAATTTTTCTGTTTTTCAATACCGGAAGACATTGGAGATATTTTATAGACTGCTGAAGGCAAAGTTGTGTGCTTCCAATTTTTTATTGAAGTAAGTTTCATCCAAGAAAACAAATGTACAATTCTGGAACCTCTCATAAAATACATCACATGTGCATCTTTCCTGAATGTTCCAAGTTATAATCCAGGAAAGCAACAAGTGAATAATAAAAATGCTTAAGAATTGAGCAGTTATTGAATAAAGCTTTAATCATAAGCATGGTAAGCAGTTAAAATGCTAAGTCTAAATACTTGTTAAAATATTGTTAAAAATTGAATGCAAACTGTTCAACAATAATAAACTGGATCTAAAATCCTGGATTATGTCCAATGGAATTCTGAAAGTGAGTGGATTAAAATAAAGCTTCCTAATTAAATCTTATATTAGAGGATGCCAAGAAAACTTTCTCACTGTTTTTAAAACAGTTTTATTTAGATAAAATTGAAACACAATAAATTACACATACTCAAAGGGTAGAAGTTGGTAAGTTTTGACATTTGAATGCACCTTTGAAACTATCACCGTGACCAAGATAATGTGCTGTCGTCTTCCAAAAGTTTCTTCTTGTGCCTTTGTAACTCCAATCCCTGCGGCTCCCATCTCCAGGCAACCACTGTTCTGCTTACTGTAACTATAGATTAGTTTTCATTTCCTAGACTTTTATATAAATAGAAGCATAACATATGTACTCCTTTTGAGATTCATCCATGTTGTAGTGTGCATCAATAGTTCTTTTTTTTTTGCTTAGTAGTATTCCATTGTATGGATATATCACAATTTGTTTATCCATTTACCTGTCGATAAACATTTGGGTTGTTTGCCAGTTTTTAGTTTTACAAACAAAGCTGCTATAAACATTGTTTTACAAATCTTTGTGTGGAAATTTGATTTTATTTCTCTTGGGTAAATACCAAGACATTGAAAGACTAGGCCATATGGTAGGTATGTCTAACTTTATAAGAAATTTCCAAACTGTTTCCTAAATTGGTTGTACTGTTTACCATTTTCATCAGTAGTGTACGAGAGTTCTAGAACCTCCACATCCTTGTCAACAGTTGATGAGGCCTTTCACTTTAATCTAGGCCTTTCTAATAGGTGGATGGTGAAATACCATTGCAGTTTCCATTTTCGTTTCCACGATAACTAATGACATTGACTATCATTTAATGTGATTTTTTGTCATGGGTATATCATTTTGATGAAGTGTCTGTTGAAATCTTTTCCTCATTTTGATTTGGTTTTTTTTCTGTCTTATTATTAAGTTTAGAGAATATTTTATATAGTCTGCATAAAAGCACTTTATCAGATATATTATTTGCAAAGATTTTTTCCCCCAATTTGTGACTGTCTTTTCATTATTTTAGCAGTGTCTTTGAAAAAGCAGAAGTTTCTAATTTTGATAAAGTTCAATGTATCATTTTTTTGTGTGGTTTGTGCTTTTGGTGTCATATCTAAGAAATATTTGCCTGAGACAAAATAACAAAAATTTTCTCCTATGTTTTCTTCCGGAATTTTTATAGTTTTAAGTTTTACACTTAGGTTTATGATCAATTTTGACTTAATCTTTGTGTATGGTACAAATTCTGAATCAAATTTCTTCCTTCCTTCTTTCCTTCCTTTCTTTTGCATATAGATATATAATTATTCCAGTAATATATGTTGAAGAGACTATCATTTTTCCACTGACTTGCCTTTGTACATTTGTTGAAAATCAGTTCTATATAGATGTGTGTTTACTTCTGGACTCTCAGAATTGTTCCTTTGATCTATTTGTCTAACTCTATACCATAACGTCTTGTCTTGACTGCTTTAACTTTATAATAATTCTTGAAATTAGATACTGTTAGCCTTTCAACTTTGTTTTGCCTATCTTAAATCCTTTGCATTTATGATATAAATTTTGTATTAATATGAATATGAATTTTAGAGTCAGGTCGTAGGCTTCTGCAAAAAATAAACTGTGATACATCCAGACAATGGACTATTATCCGGTGTCAAGAAGAAATAAGTTATCAAGCAATGAAAAGACACAAAGAACATTAAATGTATATTACTAAGTGGAAGAAGCCAGTCTGTAAAGGTTATAAACTATATGATTCCAACTATATGACATTTTGGAAAAGGCAAAACTATAAAGACAATAAAAAATCAGTGATTGCAAGGGGGAGGGATGAATAGGCAGAGCACAGAGGATTTTTAGGACAGTGAAAATACTTTGTACGATATAATGATGATAGATATGTATCGTTATATTCTCACCAAAGCCCATTGAATGTATGACACCAAGAGTGAACTCTAATGTGAACACTGGATTTTGGGTGATGATAATGTATCAATGTAGGTTCATCAGTTGTAACAAATGTACCACTTTGCTGTGGGATGTTGATAGTATAGGAGGTTGTGTGTGGAGGGTGGGGTGGGGATGTACAGGGAAGCTGTCTGTACTTTCTGCTTAATTTTGCTGTGAACCTAAAACTGCTCTAAAAAATAAAGTTTATTTTAAAAAAAGAAAAAAATAAATACATATAGTCTATTTAAAAAACAACTTCACTTGGTCATGATGCATTGTCATTTTTATATATTGTTGGGTCCAATTTGCTAAAATTTTGTTTAGAATTTTTCATCTATGTTCATGAGGCTTATTGTTCGGTAGTTTTCTTTTCTGTACTCTTTGTCTTGTTTGGAGTTCAGGGTAATCTGTCCTGATAGAATGAGTTGGGAAGCTCCTTCCTCTTCAAATTTCTGTAGGAGTTTGTGCACAATTGGTACTATTTTTTTTTTTTTCTTAAGTGTTTGGTAGAATTTACCTGTGCAGTCATCTGAGTTCAGAGTTTTCTTTGTGGCAAGGGTTTTAACTAAACATTCAGAACTCAGTAGGCATAGGGCTGACAATCTCTGCTTTTTAGTTGGAGTGTTTAAAGCATTTACATTTAATGTCATTATTTTTATGGTTAAGTTTAAATCTGGCATCTTACTATTTGTTTTCTATTTGTCCCATCTGTACTATGTCCCGTTTTTTTATCTTTCAGGCTTATTTTGTATTGAGTATTTTTCATGATGTCGTTTTATCTCCTTTGTCGGCTCATTAGCTACAGTTTTTTGTTTTGTTAATCTAGCGGTTGCTTTAGGTTTTAGAGTATATATATTTAATTTATCACAATTTAACTTCAAGAGATATTATACTATTTTATTTATAGTGTAAGAACCTCACAATAGTGTAATTTCATTTCTCCTTTCCTGCTCTTTGTGGTATTGTTGTCATATATTTTACTTTGTCATGTGTTATTAACCTAACTCTACATCATGATCATTTTTATTTAAATAATTATCTTTTAAAGATTTAAACAGTAGGGTAAAAAAAGCTTACATATTTACCTGTGTAGTTACCTGTTCCAGTGCTCCTCATTCTTTTGTATATATCCTTATTTCTAAAAGATATCGCTGTCCTTCTGCCTGAGGGATTTGTTTAACATTTCTCGTAGTGCAAGTCTGCTTGTGATACATTCTTTTAGGTTTTGTATGTCTTAGAAAGTCTTTATTTTGACCTATTTTTGAAAGATATTCTTGCTGGGTGTAGAACTCTATGTTGACAGTTTTGTTTTGTCTTGTTGTTTATTTTAGTACTTTAAACATGTTGTTCCACTTCTTTTACATGGATTGTTTTCAACAAGAAATCTTGTTCCTCTGTACAACATATGCCTTTTTCCTCTAGATGCTTTTCAGATCTTCTCTTTAGCACTAACTTTGAACAATTTGATTTTGTTGCATCTCAGTATAGTGTTCTTGTTTCTTGTGATTGGGGTTCATTGAGATCTTTGGAAGTGTGAGTTTATAGTTTTCACAAAATTTGGAAATTTTGGCCATTATGTCTTCAAATATTATTTTTTGTCCCCATCTTTCTCTCTTCTCTCCTTCAGGGAATCCAATTATATATATCTTGTGCTGCTTCAATTTATCACACAGTTCACTACCGCTGTGTTCTTTTTTTTTAATTATTTTTTTCTCTATATTGGAGTTAGATTTTAGATTTTTATTAGATTATTAGACTAGATATTATTAATTATTATTCATTTTAGATTATTTCCATAGATATGTCTTCAAGTTCATGAATATTTCTTTTAGGATGTCTAATTTACCATTAATCCCATTCAGCTAATTTTGTGTGTGTGTGTGTGAGGAAGATCAGCCCTGTGCTAACATCTGCCAATCTTTCTCTTTTTTTTGCTGAGGAAGACTGGCCCTGGGCTAACCTCTGTGCCCATCTTCCTCCACTTTATGTGGGATGCCACCACAGCATGGCTTGACAAGCGGTGCATCAGTGTGCGCCCAGGATCCAAACCAGCGAACCCAGGGTCACTGCAGTGGAGCGCGCACACTTAACCTCTTGCGCCACTGTGCCGGCCCCCCATTCAGCTAAGTTTTAATCTCAGACATTGTAATTTTTATCTCTAGAAGTTCAGTTTGAGTCTTTTCAATATTTTCTGTATCTCTACTTAATTTGTTGATTGCATGTGATATAGTTACAGTAATTATTTTGATGTCCTTGTCTACTAATTCTAACATCTGTGAAAGTTTTGGTTAAGGTTGAATCAATTGATGTTTTTCCACATTATAAGTCATGACATCCTACTTCTTTGCATACCTGGTAACTTTTTATTGGATGCCAAATAATTTTGATTAAATATGACTTTGTTGGATTTTTGTATTCCCATAAATATTATTGAACTTTGTTCTGTGACAAATAATTACTTGGAAACAGTTTGAACCTTTCAAGTCTTGCTTTTAAGATTTGTTAGATGGAACCAGAACAGCATTTAGTCCAGGGAGGAGGCAGGACACTTCTGAGTACTCTGCCCAATACTCCAATGAGTTATGAGATTTTGCAGTCTGGCTAGTAGAGACAGGCATTGTTCCTGGCCCTGTGCGAGCATCAGGTACTGTTTCTTCTACCTTTTATTTTTGATTTTTTGGCCAAACAAAGCTGAGTTTATTTTTTTCCATGTTTATTTGTTTATTTATTTTTAATTTTTTGTTTATTGCAGTAACATTGGTTTATAACATTGTAAAAATTTCAGGTGTACATCATTATACTTCTATTTCTGCATAGATTACATCATGTTCACCACCAAAATACTAATTACAGCCCATCAACACACACACGTACGGAATTATCCCTTTCACCCTCCTCCCTCCCCCCTTCCCCTCTGGTAACCACCAATCCAATCTCTATCCCTATGTGTTTGTTTATTGTTGTTATTATCTACTACTTAATGAAGGAAATCAAATACCACAGTATTTGACCTACTCCCTCCGACTTATTTCACTTTGCATTATACCCTCAATGTCCATCCATGTTGTCACAAATGGCTGGATTTCATCGTTTCTTATGGCTGAGTAGTATTCCATTGTGTATATATACCACATCTTCTTTATCCATTTGTCCCTTGATGGGCACTTAGCTTGCTTCCAAGTCTTGGCTATTGTGAATAATGCTGCAATGAACACAGGGGTGCATGTACCTTTACAAATTGGTGTTTTCAAGTTCTTTGGATAAATGCCCAACAGTGGAATAGCTGCATCATATGGTAGTTCTATCCTTGATTTTTTGAGGACTCTCCATACTGTTTTCCATAGTGGCTGCACCAGTTTGCACTGCCACCAGCAGTGTATGAGAGTTCCCTTCTCTCCACATCCTCTCCAACACCTGTTGTTTCCTGTCTTGTTAGTTATAGCCATTCTGACGGGCGTGAGGTGATATCTCATTGTAGTTTTGATTTGCATTTCCCTGATAGTTAGTGATTTTGAACATCTTTTCATGTGTCTGTTGGCCATCTGTATATCTTCTTTGGAGAAATGTCTGTTCAGGTCTTTTGCCCATTTTTTAATTGGGTTGGTAGTTTTTTTGTTGTTGAGATGCATAAGTTCTTTATATATTTTGGAGATTAAACCCTTATCAGATGTATGGTTTGCAAATATCTTCTCCCAATTGTTAGGTTGTCTTTTTGTTTTGTTGGTGGTTTCCTTTGCTGTGCAGAAGCTTTTTAGTTTGATGTAGTCCCATTTGTTTATTTTTTCTATTGTTTCTCTTGCCCGGTCAGACGTGGTGTTTGAAAAGATGTTGCTAAGACCGATGTCACAGAGCGTATTGCCTATGTTTTCTTCTAGAAGTTTCACAGTTTCAGGTCTTACATTCAAATCTTTAATCCATTTGGAGTTAATTTTTGTGTATGGTGTAAGGTAAGGGTCTACTTTCATTTTTTTGCATGTGGCTATCCAGTTTTCCCAACAGCATTTGTTGAAGAGACTTTCTTTTCCCCATTGTATGTTCTTGGCTCCTTCATGAAAGATTAGCTGTCCATAGATGTGTGGGTTTATTTCTGGGCTTTCAATTCTATTCCATTGATCTGTGTCTGTTTTTGTGCCAGTACCATGCTGTTTTGGTTACTATAGCTTTGCAGTATATTTTGAAATCAGGGAGTGTGATATCTCCAACTTTGTTCTTTTTTCTCAGGATTCCTTTACCTATTTGGGGTCTTTTGTTGTTCCATATAAATTTTAGGATTCTTTGTTCTATTTAATTGACAAATAAAAATTGTATATATTTAAGGTATACAATATGATGTTTTGATATATGTATACGTTGTAAAATAGTTACCACAATCAAGATAAGTAACATATCCATCACGTCACCTCACATAGTTACTATTTTTTTTTTTTGTGATAAGAATACTTAATATCCTCTCCCTTAGCAAACTTCAAGTATACGATACATTATTATTATCTATAGCCAACTTGTTATAGACAATAAGTGTTGACCAGGATATATAGATAACAAGTGTTGGTGAGGATTTGGGAACCTTTACACACTGTTGGTGGGAATGTAAATTGGTACAGTCGTTATGGAAAATAGTATGGAGGTTCCTCAAAAAATTAAAAATAGAACTACATATGGTCCAGCAATTCCACTTCTGGTTATACATCCAATGCGAGTAAAATACTATCCCAAAGAGATATCTGCATTCCTGAGTTCACTGCAGCATTATTCACAATAGCCATGATAGGCAAACAACCTAAGTATCCATCAAGGGACAAATGGATAAAGAAATATGGTGTATATATATAGCCAATGGAATATTATTCAGCCTTTAAAAAAGAAGGAAATCCTGCCATTTGTGATAACATGGATGAACCTGGAGGACATTGTGCTAAGTGAAATAAGCCAGACACAGCAAGACAAATACTGTATGATCTCACTTATATAGTATGTGGAGTCTAAAAAAGTTGATATCATAGAAACAGAGTAGAAGGGTAGTTAACAGGGGATAGAGGTGGGGAAAATGGGGAGATGTTGGTCAAAGGGTACAGGCTTTCAGTTATAAGAAGACTAAGTTCTGGATACCTAATTTACAGCATGGTGAGTATTATTAATAATAATGTATTGCATTCTCCTACCTTTTAGAGTGGATATTTCCCCAGCCTCTGGTAGTTTTCTTCACATGCATGCACTAATCGGTAGTCTACAGAAAACTTGAGGAGTCTTTTTGCAGATCTCCAGAGTTGTCTGTGCAACTCTCTCCCATCCGGTACTCTGTCCTTTGAACCCTACCTGCCCTATGTCCTCAAATTCCCAACTGTGCTCAACAAATGAAATCCACTGGGCTCTGTTTGGGTTTTTCCTCCTTGCCTCACAGCCTGGAAACTCTCAAGGCATGAAACTAGGTCAATCAGAAGGCTAATACTGCCTGCTTCCCACCTTTCCTCTCACAGATCGCTGTCCTTTGTTATCTCATATGCATTGTCTTGAAAACAATTCTTTCATATATTTTGCTCAGTTTTTTTTCTTTTATTGCTACAGTCAGGAGAATAACTGTTATTCCATATTAGTTAGAAGAAGAAATCCTAAAACTCTTTTATTCTTGATGACAATAAACAAAAACATATGGATGTAGTAATACCTTTTGAAAGTTTAAATAAAACCATTTGTAAAATTAAAAACACTAAGAAAATCATTTAAGAGAAAAAGTGAAACCCATATAGCAGTAAACAAAACGAAAAACAAGTGTAAAAATATGACAAAAAGAAAACCAAACGTATTACTTAAGATAAATGTAAATAGGTTACATATTCTGTTAAAAGAAAAAAATACTTAACTACATGCTATTTATTACAGGCAGAGTGAAAATAAAGTGACTTAAAAGTAAAACTAAAAGATGGGCACAGATATATCAAGCAAAAACCAACTAAAAGCAAGCATGAGTGATATGGTTTACATTAGACTCATTTGATGCAAAGTAAACGTCACTAAACAGGGCAAAGAGAATCATTTCCATTAGACAAAAAAGAATAATTCATCATCAAGAATTATACATGGAAATTTTTGTACCACACAGACCAAGTTAGAATATACTCATAGATCTCTGTGTTCTTTACATTAAACCTCATCCTCAAACCACTAAGAATATGGGAGCGTTGGGGAAGGGTAGGTAACTACAACACTCACTTTTTACTTTGAAATTAAACCTCTGTGGATTAAATTGTTAAATAGAACTATTTAAAACCAACAACAAAAAAGAAAACATAAGTGAATAATACATCTCAGATTTGGAGAGGACTTTCTAAAAATTAAAAATAATGGAAAAAGACAATGTGTTGTCAATAATTCTATAACAAGAAGACTTTTTAGAAAATAATTTGCCAATCTGCATCATTAACAATCTAAAGGACTATGTCATTTAACTGTATGATTTATCTTCTAGGAATTTCTCTTTAGGCAATGATTAAAGACTTATGTTTACAAATATTCACAATAGCCAAAAAATTTAAAATAGAGTTAAATGTATAGCAAGAGGCAAATATTTAACTAAAATTTAGTGTATCAGTAGAGTGCCATATAACATAGATATTTATCAAAATTATGAACTTGAAAATGTGAATTTGAATTGACATAGGAGAATGCTTATAAAATTTTAAGTGGAAACAGTAGTATATAAAACTGTATAATTTTTGGATTATACATATACCACGTATTATAGATCGAGAGTGAGAGAGAGAGAGAGATGGAGAGAGAGAACGAGAAAGAGGAATATGAAGAAAATGTACAGATATTCACCAACACATTTTTTGGCAGTAAAGATGGTGTGAAAGATAATATTCCTTCTTTAAAATTTTCTGAAATTTATGAATTTTAAATTCCACGATAGTTTTTTCCTTTCGTGTTCCCTTTATATTTCATTTTGCCCATGTAGCTCTTTCTATCTCTCAAATTATCACTGTTACCCTTAAAACCTTGCCTGCTGGTTCCCCCTAGGCATTTCTAAGCTTGGATAAATTTGAAGTGAAAATAGTTACAGAGGAGAAAGTATATATTCAAGAAAAAGTGCCAAACCCCAATGGCCTTGCTTTAGGAAACAGAAAGACAAGAAAAGGGCCCTAAAAATCTTAGAGTTGTGTTCCACCCACTCGCTCTGAGACAAGACTTAGGAGGAGCCAAAAAAAACTCATTAATCAAGATAAATAATATTTTAATGTAATTTTTTTAAAAAAATTATATTTATTTGACTAGTAAGATAGCGGAACCCCCTAAAATTTTGTAGCCAAGGCAAATCTATCACTCACTCACCCTGGTCCCAGCCCTTCCACCTAATGCCAGATAAAAATATGGCCTGATCATTTGTTTGCAAAGGGATTATCTGGCGTAAAAAATGGCTCTTCTCCTGCCTACAGTCAACAGAGTGGGTGGAAGCGAATCGCTCAGAGACATCTATGACATTTGTACACTGTTAAAGTATCAACGATCTGGCATGACCAGAAAACAGGGAACTGCCAACCTGTGCTTCCCTTCTTTGCCACCTTCTTCAACATAATTGCTGCCCGCAGCCCGCTTTAAACACTGCCGATTAGAGAGAGCCTGGCTAACAACACGCAGCCTGTGTCAGGGCTAGAGACAGAATTGCCTGGAAGTGTTTTTCCACTTCAGCCTGATCTTTGGCAAAATCAGGCTAAGCATGAAGGGTCAACAGAGAACTGCACTTCACACTGTTTTATTTCCTTTGTCAGCAAGAAATGTAAAAGAATCCAGGCCATATTGAGGTTGACAGAGTCAAGAAACAGTGAGCTGAAAAGGATGCAGACAACCATGCAATTTATTTCAGGATATATACTAGATTTCAAGTTTCCTAACTCCCAATGGAAGTAATGTTTCCATGGTGCTATTTTCCAATCATATCTTGGTTAGGAAAATGACAACTCAGCATAGGCATTCCTTTAGTCATATGTACTTTATTTATCATTTGTAACCGTTGAAGAGAATAAGAGAAAAGGCAGACCTGAAGATATATGAACCTAGATAAGAGAGTTGTGTTAGGACTCTTATAACTAAATAAATGTTGTTAAATTAATCACCACTATACTTACAGAAAGAATGTTAGCAATGCCATTATTTTAAAAATACATAACAACCTCATAGAGTCCTTATGTATTTTAGGACTTCATAGAATCCACATGTACTTTAAAACTGTAATAACCAGTGAAGTGGTCAATACACAGGTGATCTACTGGCTCCTCGTGTGTGTTTATTGGAGCCATCGCTAACTGATCACGACAAGCACACCCACTGAGCCTGGATGCAATGACAGAATTCTTCTTTATTCAACATCAGGAGTGGCCACTGGACAAATCTCCATGAGAAGAAATCACTTGCTATCCCTGACTTAGTTGTAGATAAAATAGAAATAAATGTATTTATTTTTATTAAAGTATAATGTATATGTAGAAAACACACATACTATAAATGTAGTGTTGGAAGAATTTTCAAAATTCCAACCCCCAAATCAAGAAACAGGACATTACTCCAGAAGCTCCCTTCATGTTTCCTTCCAGTCTGTGACGGTTAATTATGTGTCCACTTGGTGAGGCTGTAGTACCCAGTATTCAATGAAATGCTGATTTCGGTGTTGTTGTGAAGTTGTTTTGTAGATCTGGTTAACATCTACAGTCAGCTGACTTTACATTAAGGAGATTATTCTCAATAATGTGTGTAGGCCTCATCCAATCCGTTGAAAGACCTCAGCAAAACTGAGATTTCCCTGAGGGAGAAGAAATTCTACCTCAAGACAACAGCGTCAACTCCTGCCTGAGTTTCCAGCCTGCAGGCCTGTCCTACAGATTTTAGACTTGCTAGCTCCCACAACTGCATGAGCCAATTGCTTGAACCAAATCTCTTTATACGTGTGTGTGTATATATACACACATATAATCTATATGCACACACACACACACACACACACGTATCTCTTACTGATTCCGTTTCTCTGGAGAACCTGACTGATGCTCAGTCACTGCTTTCCTGAGGGTAACCCTTTTCTGACTTCTAACAGCATAGATTCATTTTTCTAAACATACATTTAAAAGCACATTTAAAGTGATGATTATAATGATCATTTATGTGTCATACCATCTTGGCAGACACTGCTGTAGTCCTCCACATTCCTTATTTAAACCTCATAATTTGTGCTTGTCTTTTTTTTTTCTTCTAATTTTGAAGCTCAGCAAATGGAGGAATAGAGAGGTTAAGAAATATCTTCAGGGTTCTCACAGGAAGTTGCTGGCTTCATTGCCTTCTTTTTTCTATATCGAATAGTTGTATTCAGCTTTGTGACAAATGAAAAATGGCTCTCATAACCTACAAGGCAAATGGGTCCAAACATTGCATTGAACTCCACTTTACTTCCAACTACGAAATTTAACTTTAAGTGCAATTAACAGATTGTTTTTACTACCTCTACAGATAATGCTAAAGTTTAGCATTTAAAAATAGAGCAAGGATTGTGTAATGCATGTTATATTTTACAATAAAAATATGCAAAGAAAAAGGGAAAAGAGAGGGGAAAAAAGCTCTATCAGTGACTGACAGTTGTCTTCAAGTCCTTGAAATTTTGAAGGTAACAAAATGCAAATAGGGTGACACAAATTATCATAAAAGTATAAAGTATGAGAGCTGGAAAGTAATTTGCAAATTATTTCACCCAGTCCTCTATTTGTGCTTTGTTATTCTATATATTACCACAATAAGAGAGAGAAAAAGGAACTAACATACTTACTGCGTGCCAGGCACCACACTATGAGCTTTTCCAATGTTAATCTAATTCAATGCTCATATCAGCCCTGACAATTTCCATAACGTACAGATGAGGAACTCAAGGCTCAGAGACTTAAACGTAAGCCAAGCATTGCAATGCTTGCCATTCTCATTGACCCCTTCTAAGGTATCCCCACAGAAGTAGTCAAAACTAAGTGGTTCATTCAACATAGTGGCTCCTGTCCCAGATTCTAAATCTAAAACACTCTAGCTAACCTGCATAGAATTCATATTCTCTTCTGAAACAATGATGGTGTCCAGTGCAATGGAACGTGCTGATTGGCTAAGCCAATCACCTGGACAGAGGTAAGGCAGTATGTACTGTGGGAATTGCAGCCAGTCCTCCAGTGCCTTTGGGTGAGTCAGACACCAAGTAAAGCAGAGAGGTGGGATGGAAATTGGGTTTTGATGTCTCTTTTGAGCTACTGAATCAAACCAACCATGAAACATAATCAACTCCTGGGCTTCCATCTAAAACAACAAATTAGGCCCCTCTACTGTATCAACAACCTAAAGTTGGGTTTTCTATCAGTCCTAACCGGTACAGCAATCCCTTTTGGATCTCATAAGAGAGAGCTGCAGCTGTTTGGTTCCAATGCCCGTGTACCTTCCACAACAAAATCCTGCCTTTAGGGGTAGTTTAAGTGGAAGGAAATGTTCATCTCATAATATTATTCAGTCCATTACAATCCACGAAACATGCATGTGTGGAGTACATGCCGCCCCTTAGGGGACTTTCAATTGTGATATTCTGACTCTGCATCTCCTTGAACAATTCCTCTCATCCCATTTCATCTTTTCTCTCCACCTTGTCTCCTCTCCTGACTCTACAAATCTTGAATTCCCAGATCTAGGACCTTTGAACCAGTTGAATTAACGCACAGAGGAATTAGAGGGCCAGGTTTCGAATGCATGGGCCAGGCTTTGAATGCATCGACCAGGCCATTCTGGGCATCCAAGAATGAGAAATTCAGTGAATTCTTTGCAGGGTTGGAAATAGGTGACAACGTACAACACTCCCATGGCTGCTGACCCAAGGATAACACCACAAGAAGTTACTTGTATATGTACAAGAGTATATACTCCACTTGATGAGGAGGTAGCTACTTCATTCAATCTTGCCGCATTATCTGTGCTCAGTTGTAACTCCTATGGCCCAAAATGTTATTCTGAAAATTATAACATTTAACCAACAATGAGATTTTAGTTCTAAGATATTAGGGAAAACAAGGAGGAACTGAGAATGATATTTTGAAGCAATAATTGACCTTAGGAAGTGCCTGGACAGAGATGATTTTATTCCTATCTGAAGCCTTGTCCTTATATTGGATGCTCTGCATTAGGTCTTTGTGATTCTGCCACCATTCACTTTTCTTCTCATGTCCCAACTTATATCATACCATTCTTTCTCCAAAGACGGCTTTACTTTCCCATGCCATGGATTATGTCAGATGCGAATGTCATTGGCTTCCTGATCCAACTCACAAAGGTAATCATTAGGTACCCTGTCTCCTCAGTCTCTAAGTAACAGGTGACCACTCTTTTTTCCAAGCCCTTTCCATTCACCTCTTCAATGGATTCCAAAGTTACTTCATCTCCTTAAGCTTCACCTGTGTTATCTTTAAAGCAAGTGTAATTAAGCTTGTCTATCTCAGATTAACCTAGTTAAGCATTAAAAAAAAAAATGAGGTCATGAGGCCGAAAAAACATTTCTGGCCACATTAGTCAAGTGATACACAGATGTAAGAGGTTACTCTTATAACATTAAAGCAGAAAATATTTATCATAACCCAGAAAAAATGTCCAAGTAGAATATTCCAAAAAAATTCTCAAAGAAATATTCCATTTTGACATTATTATTTTAACTTTGTATCATTTTTTTCATTTTCAGTGATATCTTTTATAAGTTTCTTGGCCTGAAAAGTGTTGAAAAATAGCATTATCATTGCACTAACCATCTTAGAGGCATTTTATTCTTTTTAATTCTGCATGTGAGGGTTCCCCAAGGGTGAGAGATAAATAGTTATTTTATGTCAGTAGAATGCTTAGACCTCCAGCATAACTCCTCTGAGAAACAAATTTGCCTGATACTCATTTGGGACTATCGGACTCTCATTGTAAAAAGAAAGACATCATTTCTAACATGAAGCTTTTGTGCCTTATTAAGAACAGAAATAGCTTAGCTCCTCTGAAAAGTTCCCTAAATGATTAGCCTCAAAAATGAATATATGTGTATGTGAGTACTATTTGCATTAAGGACAATCATAGAACTTTGAAATGATAGAGTTTTTTTCCCTTCAGCAATTTATACACAAATTTATTTCACAATAGGTTTTAAATATATTAAATTATTTGGAACATCTCCCATAGGATACTCCATTAATTAGTAGGAGTAAGGTAAAAATTACGGATGTTTTAAAACCATGATGTTTAACAAATGACAGCGAGATGTGATGGAAGGAACGGTGAGTGCAGTGAGCATGGGCAAGAAGTGGGTTAGAGTTTTTCTCTATCCCAATTTTGCTGTGTGACCTTGACAAGCCACGCCACTTCTGCGAGCATCTCCACAAGAAGTCTAGACTACAGTAGCGATGAGCAATCCACTGGGCCCAGATGGCCTATCCTGGCAGATGCTTTCCCAAGTGATCCATAATTTTATCTACCATACATTTATTGAGTACCCTTCCAGCCAGAGACTTAAGATATTTCTCTGTGATTTAACACTCCCGATTCTGCGAGGCAGTTAAAATTATCCCCATTTCACAGATGAGGAAACTGAGGCTCAGAGATATTAAGTCACATTGACATTGCCAGAAGAGGAAGAAGCCAAAGATGGTTTATTTTGAGCAAATGTTTCCTCTGTTCCATCAGACATTTCCCAAAGGCGGAAACAAAATCTTAAAGAGGGCAATTAAATGGGAGAGTGCTAAAACAATATAAAATACATATTAAACATAGACCAAACGTGCCCACATAGATGCTATAAATTGAGGTTTCACGTTCTATCGTAAAACACAGATGTGCAATAAATGTACACATCTGAGAAGGTATCAACAGAAGGGCAGGTGCCCACTCACGTGACACCAATGCCCATTTCCTTTTGGTGCCTTCTCTTCTCTTAGTAACATAACAGATAGTAGCTTGAAAAATATGATATTAATCTAGTTAGGGGAAATTTAGACACTCTAACTTGGCAAGCCATTAATAAATACTGGGAAATGTCTAGAGGGCAACAGGCGAGATCTTTCAGAAAATTCTTCAACAAAGAAATCCCTGAACACTCATACAATTGCTAAACAGTCCTTCCAAAGGTAAATTAGTGCTGGCAGGGAGGTGAAGTTTCTGAGTGATTTCTGGGGCCTCCAGTGCTGCCTCTGTTATAATGGGTACTGAGCTTATTTCTCTGTGGGGAAAACTAGAAAAAGAAATGAATTCAGACTCTTTGGTGTCTAGAAACAGGTCTAATGCCCACCCCACCTTGTCAGTGGCCGCATCTGTCTTGGGAAGGAAGGGCCATTGATTTACTCTGCCACTGAGATAAGGAAACATGAGCTATTTCAATTTATGGAGTATAATGAATTACTGAGTCTGAGAAAGTTTTTCTCTGCTGTGCATTTTAGGAGGGCTTAAGCAGACTGGATTAAATCCAATCTGGCCCCCCACCTACACTAAGGAGGATTATCATAGCCAAAGCACAGCCAGGAACTGGGCAATATTAAGTCAGTACTTAGATAATGTAATTCAGCTCTAGATAAGGCATGAAGACAGCTAATGAATGGCTCTTGCCTTGAGTAAGGACCAGCTAGATAACTGACCCACAAGGAACATATGAAAGGAGAGAGAGTCGATTTATGAAGAAGATTTAGTTGGAGAGAGAGTTGGTCTGAATTTCACACTCACATTCCAATAAGGAAGGAGGTATGGAATCTCTTAATCTTATGCCTTGTGAGGAGGCTTTAGTGTGACCTTGGGAGAGCTTGATATGTGCCCTTGCAGTTGAGGAACAACTAGATCCGAGAAGGCTAGGGAAATCCACTGCAGCTGAGTTGAGGGCTGCATCTGACAACTAACTCTAGACCCATCTGTCTATAGATCAAATATGCCTGATACCCAGAGATCAGGTTCTAGTTATATTAAAAAGGATCTTGATCTTGGGAACTCTGTATTTCCTTCTGTTGCCTACCTTTTCCATATGCCCATTTAGTATTTACCTCTTAATTCTCAAGATAATTTTCCAAAAAAGCTGAATCTCATCCTAAGCCTCCCACCCAGAGCTGTAAACCCAAATGGCCACCATCCCAAACCCAGGTGGTGACCAACAGGAACTAGGAACCAAGCTAACTGATGAGGAAGGAGAAGTCACTAGGAGGAATGGATGGATTATTCCATTCTAGAGGTTTTGGAGATGAAAATCAAGGCTATTTCACCCATTGTCTCTAGTTATATCCCTGCCTCTGCCTCTCTCTCCTCCTCAGCTTCAGGAGGAGGTGTTCACGTTATTAGATCCATTTTCAGTTTCTGTTCCTAGGTCTGTACCGAGCTCTCAATTACCTCTGGAGGGGTGCCCCACTCTGTCAAGTGGGAACCTTTCCCCTTCACTTCCCTCCTACATTGGACTTTTTTCTCCCCTGGCCCAGGAAGAAGGAAGAAACAAACCTACCTTGGACCCTTCACCTTCAGAAAGGCCCTCCCCAACCCCTTTCTTCCTTTGCCTACAGCTCCCCCCTCCCTCACCCAACCAATATGCAGAATAACAGCCTGATGGAAAGGAAAGTCGCTCACTGCCACTCACTGTGAAGAGAATATTCTCCAGAAGAAAGAAGGCAGAGCACTCTCTATCAACCTTTTGTAATATTTCACCTCTTTGTTTTACTATTGCTTTTTTTCTATCCTTGGTTTTATCTAATCTACCTTCAAATTGCTGTTTTGAGGTGAATTTGTTATTCATTTTTTCATGTTGAAAGGATGACAATTGCCCCAGGAGCCAGAAATAAGCAGGAATTTCCCCCAGAAGGTGATCTGCCAGGGCAAGAGGAGCCCCACAGCCACAGAATGTGGGGTGCTGACCACCCCATCCTACCACAGGGCAGAAGCTACAGGGAGGGGAGGGCTGGCCAGCAGGAGCCGTCCACCGGCATCAAAAGGGGGATTATCAGGGAGGCCCTGCAAGCGAGTCTTCAAGTGCCAGTGAGGAGTGAGTTTAAATTGTGTGCGGGCCAGGGGACTCAAGGCTAACTTTGGACCTTGACAGTCAGGTGAAGACATTCTGCCTCCTTCACCTCTTCTCCTTCAGCCTCTTCAACCCTGGCTTTTGGCAGAGCCAGAATTGGTAGCTAGCCAATGGAAGGAAAGGTGAAGTTAGAAAGAGAAGAGGACCACGTGCCCCCCCCCCACCCCAGTCCTCCATGGGTGGGGGAAATGACTTACCAGGTCAAGTTCTGTGCTTTGAATTAGAATTTGGAACAGATCCTTTTCAACTGCTAACATGAGATGGCAATTGTAGTTTAAAGTGACCATGAGACTCTCTATTATTTAAGAGTGACTGGAAAAATCCTGGACTTGTTTCCTAAGTTTCCATCCAGGAGCAGAGGAAGACTCATTCTCACTTAATACATTTTAAAGGGAGGGTGGGAAACAAAAATAAATGCATTTTCTGATCACTTATATATCTTTCTTGTTTAATGCTCTGGCTATAATGATTTCCAGGCCTCATTTATCTGGGTATTACCTACTAAAACATTTTTCTTCCTTTTTTGCACTTAGATTGGCTTAGATTTATAGATTGTTAATGTGGGAGGGGGCTTCATTTGAAAAGTATCTCTGGTTGATTCTAAGTTTACAGACTGTAAATTTGGCCCTTCATGAATAGACAGAGTGTTCTGCAGCTGGTGAATATTATGGGAGTTTCCTCAAAATGGTTCTACCCACACAGCTTGGCCCACAAATGAGCCCCCTCCCACCAGCCCCCTTTCCTCATGCCATACACAGTGTGTACACATGCTCCCAGGCACGGAGAATTTCATTTACCCACATGCCCACAGTTTGGATGCCAGGAGAGCTCCCAGTTTTGCAGGCATAATTGTTTGTGCTTTCCCACTCATTCCCTAGGACATTGGTAACCACAAAATCCGCATGGACTATGTCAAAACCAAAAGGAAATTTCAGTTTACTTTTGTTCATTTCACTCATCTTTTTACATATTTGGGGCTCCAATTTCCAAATAGAAAGTCCCTATCCTCCATAAGGCATAAAATCTTCTCCTCTTCCTCTTTTCTCTAGCATGGACAGACTTTGGTCCCAAAGAGAAGGAACTCTATGATGAGATAAAATGTAGCCTCAAGGTCAGAAAATAGGGTTACCATAAAAAAGTGGAATATGTTTTTATTGTTGTTTGTCTTGTGTGTATGGGAAGAGTAAACAGATTCTAGACAGAACAAGATGTAACCACAACCCTCTTTTCTTGGGACTATTTGATTTCTACCTTTTCCCTTCTCCTATGAAACTGGTTGGAGGGAGGCTGCCAGTGGCAGATGTGCCAACCCACCTCCTGCTCCCTATAGACCGAAAATAAAATAAAATAAAACAAAAAACCAAGAATACTCCAAAAAAGGGACACAGAACTTCTAGTACCAAGGAGAGGCTTTTGAGTTTTGCCATAATTAAGCTCAGATCAGATCAGATGAAGATTTAGAGCTGAAGCAATAAAGAGTGAAAGTTTTTCTAGAGTATTCTTTTTGTATGTGTTCCCTCACTGAGGTAGCAGCAACCTTGGTAGGTGCCAGTCTAGCATTCAAAGTCAGGATGCTAACTGTGTTATCATCCATAACACAGTTTGTCTGTATTGTTAGAGGCCTGGCCCATTTATTACCAAAACAAAATGGTTTCATGTAATTGATCCCCTATGACTGTTAGTGATTATTTTGAGGGGAAAGGAACAGTCGTGACAGAAAATAGAATTAACACATAACATACAACTGCTGTAGGGTGCCACAGTGCTAACAGATGTGAAATGAATCTCATTTAATCCTTACAACTCTAATCATGATCCTGTCTCATTGATGTCTCAGTAGCTGATGAGCTAAATGTATCGGTCTGCAAGTTACTTGTTATTACTCTCATTTATGAGATAAAACGAAAATTCAAAAAGTGTAAGTGACTTGTATGAGGTTGTACTTTAATATCTTCATGATCTTGGCCAGTTATGCTTGTGTTATATGAAAAATTCAGTCAAAATTCATTCTGTCCATGTATTGCTTCCTCAATAATTTGTCCAGTGAATTGGCCAAGATGTAGAGGAAACAGCCAATTGACACATTAAATATTTCTTTATGTAACCTGTTATTGTGGTGTTATATATGCAAGCAATGCCTGGTGTTATATATGTAAGCAATACACAGCAGACAAAAAATACGTAATTATTATTAAAAACAAATAGATAATAAATCTGCATATAGTTGTCTGGATTTGTCTGATAAGTCAGAAAGAGTTCTTCCACATATACAATAGTATTATAATTCCTAGGTTGTACACACATTCTCTACCATAAAAACTTTGAACATTTTCTCAGGTGTATGAACTGTGAGGTAGTTCAAAGCTTGTCAATTATACCTTTGAAAGAAGATGAGTAAATATGCTAGAGTTAGAAGCTTTTACATAACAAGATAATGGGATTTTTTCTTTTATTTTAATTTTCTTTGCAACATATACTTTTATTTTTATTTATTTTTTCCTTTCTTCATGATTTTTACAATTTTTTTTCATGATCATTTTTTATCCTAAAGTGTGTTTATCTTTGGGGCTCAAGAGAGGGGTAATCAGGTCTATTGACCTGGAGTAGGTGGAGATGGAGATCAACATTTTCCCTGAGAAGAGATGAAACTTCACGACCTACCTTCTCCTTTCCTAGAACTCCTTGATCTTTATATGTAAATTGTAGTTATTGGTCACAAAGCAGGGTGGAAGTAGATACACACCAAGATGCTCAATGGCAATGAATTCAATTCAGGGTAAAAACAAGATGGTACGGACTACCCTGAAATACAAAGTAGTGAGTCTGAAGAATTTGAAAATATTTAGGTACATATTCGCCAAGACATTCTTTCTCCAATCTTTCATTTCACTATTATCTCTCTGCAAATTAGTAATACCTGATTATACTCATTTTGTACTCTACAATTTACATGACTCTTTCATATAATTACTGAATTTGATCCTTAAAACATCTAGTGAAATATCAACTATATTATTATTCCCATTTTATAAATAAAAGCACTAAGACTCAAAGAGGTGAAATGATCTGCCCAAGATTACATAGTCGGTAAGCTCTGAACCTGGGACTCAACTCTAGTCCTGCTAGTCTGATGACTTGTCCAGGAGAGCAACAGCCAAGCTTGATTCTCATACCAGAGATGCTGTCTCTTGTCTCTACATGTAGCAAACTCTGGTGCCAACATCAATAAGCTCACAAAGGCATCACTCATTCAGTAAACTTCTGTACAAACAGTCCAAGCCCCATTTCTAAAGGACTTGACACAAAGTAAATGGAAAAATGTGGCACGTGCCCTTAAGAAACTCATCAATAAAGAAGAGGATTCTACTTGAAAGTCTCCTGCTGTGCCCAGTAACCTCAAGAAGCCCCAGAGAGATGGTCATTAAATATTCACTTTTAAGGTTTCTGATTCTTACAGTGAGTGGTCAGGCATTACAGGACTCAGGTATCCAGATATAGAACACCCATTAATCCTAAAATGCATTCCTGAAAGACAGTCACACTTATATTTCAAATATCATTTATGTCTAAATCTTAGCTATTGCATTATAATTAATTTACATTAACCTGTTTTATGGTTAAGGGCTATAGAGAGATTTTCTGATGACCAAAGTGAGAAAAACATATTACAAAGTGATGGACACAAAGGGGATAGCTCTGAAAAGCAGATCAGAATGCTTTAGGAAAGCATAGGAAAATGAGAGTCAGAGAAGGAATCATTGGTTATGTCCATCCAAGTTCTTTACCAGGATGGTGGGCTTGAGAAAGGCTAGACAGTAGGGATATGCAAAGAAGAGATGAGTGCTTAGACCAGTCAAAAACGATTTTAATATTGGTTTAAGGAAGACAAAAACAAGGGAAATGAATTTTTTGTTGAAGTGGGAAGAAAATTAATGTTTACCAAGAGACTACTATTCTAAACACTTCTTTGAATAGCACTTTTCCTTAGTTCACCACAAATAATGAGAACCCTTTTGCATTAACAATTGCTTACAGTTTCCAGTAATTAAACTCTAATTTATTTGTTTACTGAACTGCATTTAGTGTATTCATTATGTTATGAGGAAAAGGTAAGCACAAGATTGCCTTGAAGAATTGACCAGAAATAAGTAACTAAATATAGTGTACCTACAAACACAAAATTCAAGCTATTTGCTCACTTAAGCATATTCCAGTTGCCTTAGGTATTTGTGACATATCAAATAAGAAATGCTTTTATATCATGAGTAATGAGAATTGGTTCTTCACATATTCCTCTAAGCAATATGGTGCTGACAGTGATTCTTAAAGATCTTTCTGTAACCCATCAAATTTCTATCTCCCCTTTTCCACTCAGCAAAGAGAAGGAAACCTCCAAGGGCTGGCAGATGACCTCACACTTTTTCTTCTTCCAATTTCTGCCGCAAACATAGCCAGGAGAGGAAAACAAATTCAGCTAACACAACGTTACCCCCTTTATTCTTAGCAGTAGAGGGATTCTGAAACTGTAGAGAAAATTTTCCCCTGTGGGATTCCCCAGAGAAAATAGGAGCTAGCCTGAAGGATAAATGTTATATTAGATTACATTTGGGCTATCCAGAGAAGGTCTATACCAGTAGGACCCAATAAGGAAAAGAGAAATGACTCAATATTTTAAATAGAGAGAATTTACTTCATAGAATTGGTGGCACAGCTTGGTGAAAATAGGAGACAATGAGGAAACTGGAGATTAAGAAAATCAGGAAGCCACATGCACCCCTAGGATAAAGTTGGGAGTGTACTAACACCAGAACCCAAGGGCCAGGTCATCCAAGGCAAACTGGGGTATGATGGAGCCATGGAGAAGATAAAACCTGAGGCAGAGAAGAGGTAGAGATTTGCCCTGACTTCTCCCTTCTTCCCATCCTCCAGTCTCTGGGAAACACATCCTAGGGCTTCAACAGAGGAAGGGCAAGGAATGGATCTAAGGACAAACAGGTTCCAATCAGCAAAAGGTCTTAGAAACAGAACTCTTTCATTATAATGAACTTCATGTGTTACCTGCCAGAATTGAGCTGCATAAGATGCAGATTTCAGTGTTGGCCCCATGAGGTGCAACACCATATCACAAGCCCTGGCTAACCCCTCTCCACAATGAGAAGCAGCTATGGGCCTGAAGTGGAAATATATGGAGAACTCTTCATGAACACATGTTTGACACCTGCAATGTCCCCCTCCCGATGGGGATTCCAGAAATCTCTGGAAGAGATTAGGCAAGGATAGGAAAGAGGGAGTGCTAAAGGTCCCCCAATAATCAAGCAAGCAAAGTCAGTGAAACTTCAATTATTCCCATAAATAGAACCTTACATTACCACTAGACTGACGATACCTGGGAAAATTCAGATTATTCATGCATATAAGATAACTAAAAATGTATACATCCAAGTGTTAGCACTGATTATCATATCTGTACTTTCTGAAATTTCTGCAAGTGTGTATTACTTTTATTACTTTCTAAGGTTTTTAAAAATAAGTTACACAATCCATTCTGTTTACAATACTTGCTGCTTCTGTTTTCCTGGTTGGACCTTTACTCACATAGAGCCTTTCTGGGTAGCTAGCATCCGATTATCCATCTCAAGGCAGTTTAGCAAGGCCCCTGTTCCAGAGGGCTGCTTGCTGTGAGTGGCTTTAATTGGCTTGCCTTGTCAAAACCAGGCATTCGTGCTCTTACTCTTGATTGCCTCTGAAAACCTGTGACCAAGGTGGCTTTAACATTCCCCTCAGCGTGACTAAACTTACAGCAAGTTTCTGCCTGACTGTGAGCCCCTGACCTCCCTTTTCTTAGAGCATTTACTTTAGAAAACTACTATTTGCAAATTCTTTCTCCGCCCCCTATGAAACATATATAAATCTCCTTAGAAGTTTCTCACCAGTGTTAGGACACAGGAAATATCTTTCTCAAGGACCTGGGAACCATCTCTTTGAAATGTAAAAATGGAAAGAGATAGCTCTCTATCTTCCAATATCTGTGGAAGGAGCCTGACTTCAGAGGGGGCTTTGCTCCAGTTGTAAAACTACCTCCCGTCATGAAGATAGGGGAAAGTTTACTTTTCTTCTGGGTAAAGCCAACTAGCAAACACAGGTGACTATGATTTCCCCATTCCAGCGCTTAAAAACCCTCCAATGAGAAATGTCTGTGAATTTTTGTTTGACATCTGCAACATCCCCCTCTCCCATTGAATTCAATCTTTCTCCCCTATTACAGTCGTCTTGCATAAATTCTTCCTTGCCTGTTGAACTTTTTCCAGTGCAATTCTTGCTTTGACACCTGTCTGCTCCCTCCTGGGCTCATCCTATATTTATGAATCATTAATAGTTTTTTAACAAGGGGAATAGGATTCTCAGTTGACACCCTCATCTCTCTGGGAAGCTGAGGGGACCACTTAGGTTCATGCTCAGAAAGGTCTTGCCTAAAGCAGGTTGTATTTTGTAACAAGTTTCCTTCCCTCCCAAAGGCCTCCAATTAAGAGAACAGTGTTAGGTTTCATTCTCTCCCCTTTCCTCTCTTTTCTCTCTCTACAAACACACACACACACACACACACACACACACACACATCTTTCTAGTTCATTTGAAAGAAATGTGTACTCTTCTCTTTTATTTAGGAAACAAACTCCAGGCCTGGGATATGCGACAACAGCCAGATGCCCCTGCAGTGCAGGACTTGCCACTGGGCTGCTAGGAGAACTGTTGATGGAAGGCCTTCAGCTGCCAGCCCTTTAGTGGTTGCCTCACTGCAGAGAGTGCTCTTGCCTAAGACCCCTTGTCCCTGGGACATAGAACATTCTCACCCAATGACTGACAGGTGCAGAGGTATAAATACCTGGGCCTCTTGGCCCAACTCAGGACAATTCTTCAGCATATCCCTCTGGCTCTGGCGCTCCCAAAACTATCATTGGGCCTGCATCAGAGTTCACCTTCTCCCTCTGCCCCATACTGCTTCCTTCCCCCTCTTCCTTCAGTGTTGATCCCAAGAACAGTTCATAATATATATCCTGCCCACTAAATCATCTCAGAGTCTGCTTCCCAGGAAATGCAACCTGCAGCAGGGTTGTTACAAAAATCAAATCAAACGTATGTGAAATTCCTGCAGAGTCTCTGAAGTGGTAACGAAATGAAAGGTAAAAAATCATGATGATCACTTATTGAGCACTGTATTAGGCACTTTAATAAATATTATTTAATTCTCACAAAAACTGCATGATAGATATTTTCTCTTTTATTTTCAGGTGACAAAACTAAAGCTCAGAGATGTCAAAATTTTTGGCCCAAGTCACCCAGCTAGCTACTAAGTGACAGTGACTGGTATTGGACCTGAGATTTCTATGTTTCCCCTTCATCCTGCCATCTTATAACCTACCCACTCAACAGTTGAGTGCCATCTATGGACTAAAAAGCTATGACTTTAAGAAATAAGAGTGTTAAGATGGAATATAAAAGTGCCTCCGGGTCGGGAGAGTGTATTTGAGAACAACCAATGAAAAGTTCAGCTGCCTCCTCCCCAGCAGCTCCAGGATGTGCTTCCTGCTGAGAACAGAGAAAGGTTGGCAGGTCTATTAACCTCAGCAAACGTAAATGGGGACCCAGATGCTCTCGTCTAAAATAAAATCCACCCCAACAGATGGTCAGGTTTAACAAGTTGATGTTGAGACTAAAGCTTCCAAACAACTTATCTGTACAAGAGCAGAATCAAATAGAACCAGAAAATTTCAGCCAACCCAGGATGACCAGCAGCTAAAAGTAGCACCTCTCCCAGCGCCAGTATCCACGTGGCAGAGCAAATTGTTTTATTATCTGATCAAAGGAGGCCTGATTTGGTGACCAGGAGACTGTCTAATATGGGACAGTCCTGCAGGAAGAAATAATTCACCCCTTTCAACAATGTTTATTGGGCAACTATCATGTGCCAAAGCGCTGACTCCGTGGCTGGAGGTACCAGGTGACAAAGAGGCAGTACTTGCCCTTAAGGAGGTCGTGGGCCGGTGAGGATAAACAGCCAAGTAAGCAGGCAGTTTCAATTCATGTGATTCAAAAAGGCAGTAGGGATGAACAAAGGGTGCAGTGAGAGAACATAGAGGACATCCCTTAAGCAATTTTTCTCAGTCAAGGCCTGCTTCCCAGAGGAGGAGACTGAGAGATTGAGACTTGAATGATGAGTAGAAGTTAGCCAGGAAATATTTGGAAGAGGAGAAGGAGAACTCATTATAGGCAAAGGCAACTGTTTTCCAAAGGCTCAAAAAATTAATAGCATATCTGGGACAGTCTGGATTCATTAGGGACAAAGTTTTTGAATATTCTTTGGAGAATGTAAAATACTAAAATACTATAACGTATTAGTTTATATACTTTATGAAGCATGACAATTCTATGTAATATTCACTCACTCAGCAGATATTTCTTGAGCTCCTACTAAGTGTTAGGTACTGTCCTAGGCCCTGTGGTGACAGTCACCAATAAGAAGAGCTGCCTCCCTCAATAAAAGGGTTTGTACTGAGTGCCTGTTATAAGCCAGAACCCTAAATGTTAGGACAGAGCCATGGTTCTCACTGGCGGTGGAACATTTGAATCACCATGGGGGCTTCTGAAAGTTTCAATTCCAAGCCCACACCCTACCAATTAAATCTGAATCTTTGGGGAAGAGAGACAAGCACCAGCGTTATCTAAATCCCAGGTGATTCCAATGTGCAGCCAAGTTTAAGAACCAGTGGACTAGAGCAGTGGTTCTCAAAGTTTAGCATGCATCAGAATCATGGAGGACTAACTGACTAGGTCTGGGGTGGAGATTAAGAATCTGCATTTCCAACAAGTTCACAGGTGATGCTGATGCTGCTGATCTGGGGACCAGACTTTGACAATCAGTGCGCTGGAGTAAGGGAACTTATTTGCAGTTATCTCACCAGTAAAATGTACCTTCCTAATAAATCTATGCATTAGTGATATTTCTCTACTTCAGTGACAGATTCCCCTCTTTAAGTGCATTTTCTCCCAAGAAGGGGAAGAGGACAAGAACTCAAAGAGGACTATTGATTGTTACATTAAGCCTTCTTTGCTTGGAGAGTTTCCAAAGAGGAAAGCACCATGATGAGACATGGAGACGGGCTCTCCTTGTCTTGGCAGCACCATACAGAGGTTAAGAGAAAGGACTCTGGAGCCACCTGGGCTCAGAGCACATCTCTGCCACCTACCAGCTTTGTGATCTCCAATAGGTTATGTATCCTTTCTATGTCTCAATTTCTTCTTAAACTGTGAGGGTTGAAAATACCAATAAAGTGCTTAGAACAGAGCCTGACACATGGAAGACTCATATGAGCATTGGCTATTACTACTTTTCTGAAATCAGCCCAATACTCTTCTTGATTAGTTTGTGAAAATATTGCAAACTACAAACATCCTCCTTTCTTTCTTTATGCTCCGTGGTTCAGATATCAACCACGTCTTTCAAAGATTGTACCAGTGTGATAGTATATCCTATGAAGCAACAGAACTCATGCCGAATACCGGGTTACAAATTCTAATAACCTTTCTGTGGGTTCAGTAGGAATTAACCTGGATAAATAAGGCATAATATCTATCCTCAAGGAACTTAATCCTGGTAGAACAGAGAAGCATATATATACGTATATATATAGCAAATAACTACAGCCCAAAGCAGACTTTATAAGGATGTTAAGAAAAATGAGAGTAAAGTTCTGTGGATCAGAAAGGAGAGAGTAGATATCTGGTTGTAATGATAATGGCCCATGGCTATAACTTCATGGAGAAAATGACAGTTGATTTGGGTCATGAAGGATGACTAGGAGCTCAATACACAGAGATGGTGATGGGAAGGGTAAGCCAAGGAGAAGGGATGGCATGTGCAAAAGAATTGAGGCAAAAACACAACAGTTGACATAGTTTAGGAAAATGGAGAACACATGCATTAAGAGCTAGAATCAGTGTCACAGTGTTTATTTTAGCCCTTACAGCCTGCAGAACCAGCCCTGCCTTAGTTCCTACTCTGGCAAGTGAATAAGTTCCCTTAATAATAAGATATTGATGTAAATTGATGGAGAAAATATCTATTCTTGCCACGAAAAATCAAAGGAACAAGCTACGTACATATAAATCCTGGAAGTCAGTCTCAAAGTGTTTAATGTTTGTAAATGGGTTTTGGTACTTTTCCAAAGCAAATCTTAATCGGTTCCACCTCTCCTAATTGTATATTTAGCATATTAACAGAACGCCCTGAGGCTGACTTGAATCAAATCATGAGGCTTTATAGTTACTGGCCGTTCGGAAATTCTCACACAGTGGGAATAAAAGTAATGACTGTCCCATACACTACTCTTCCTGGTGCTGCGCAGCCCAACTGCATTGTCCAGGGCCAATAGAGTACCAGGTGTGTGAAAAAAAGAGAAGAGGGACAGAGTATCACAAAACTGTCATAACTCTGCCTGGAATCTGGACCAGAGCATTTTACGGAGCCTCAAATCAGGCCACTATTTGTGGAGGAAGTGGGAGGTGGGGGAGGTCAGAGGAAGGTCTGGGAAAGGTCAGAGGGGCAGGGAATTATACGTCCTGTCTTGAACAAAAGTCAGGGTCTCCCACACTGCTTGATTCCTGATTCCTCTCTCTGTGATCAATTGCACATTGTCACTTCTGCTTTATTCTATTTGTTAAAAAAGACGCTAAGTCTAGCCTACACTCAAGGCAAGGGAAATCAGGCTCTATTTCTTCAAAGGAAGAGTATCAAAGAATTTGTGGACATTTTAAAACCACCACATCAATTTTGCCTTTTTAAGAATTTCATATAAATGGAATCATACAGCGTGTTACCTTTTATATCTGGCTTCTTTCACTCGGCATAATGTTTTCAAGCTTCATCATGTTGTCGCAAGTATCAGTGATCTGTAGCTTTTTATTATGGGGTTGTATTCCATTGTACGAATGTGCCACAATTTAACTATTCATGAAAATGTGCTTATATTTTTAAGCACTTTTTAGGAGACACGTGTTTGGGTTTTTTTCTATCTACAGAATCTATTGAACTACACATTGTCAAATATTAACTAGGATCAAAAAGACTTTTAGGTTATGTAGCAAACAATAAAATGTATAAAACATAACTTTACTGCAAGGGCAATGTCTTCAGTTTACATGATCTGGAATGTGTAATACAGTTGCTGTTTGGGCAGTCAGAGGCAAATATGTCACCTAATCTGAAATCTGTGGTTTTTTTATTATATGCTGATCACATATACAGAGTTTACCTCAAGTAGCAGACTTTTCTAACTTTGTATTCAATAAAATGTATTGAGATAAAAAGGAGAGTTTTTGAGGTACATATTTTTCATAGTATACAGGGTTTGGAGTAATTCAGGTCACGTTGGAAAATATAGTTCCTATCACTAAATATTTGGAGTTTTGCTGAATGAATGGACTTCCCAAGCCAAATTTCTTTCCAGAGTTTAACTTTAACATCATATCTCTAAGGGACTTAAAACAAGAAGATTTTCATGAAGAGCTTGGATGGAGTTTGGAAGGTTGTTTTCTATGCAGGAAATACTTTTATTTCTCCCCTGCATCTGCCAGAGGGATGGATTGGCTACTCAAAGGCCTTCACAGATCTGTAAAAGCTTCATCTCGCTCCCAGGCTTCGACTCCCTTCCAGATGATCTTTGTCAGTCAGAGGTGGCCACCTAAAAGCTATCCAGCATCACTATCCAGTATCCAGTGGTGACAGGGTAAGGACTCAGCTCAAGTCTCAAGAGAACAGTCCAAACTGGATCCCAGTGATATCTGAATCTCCTCAGGATTTAGCCTGGGTCAAAAATTCAGCAGCTGTTGAATAAATAAATGGTTATCTTAACAGTTGCATTCACAGAGTATACAGCACAAAGATAAATAACTTAGTAGCTCTGAATGTTGTGTCGAAAACTTGGGAAAGATTACCCTTATATATTTTTAAATATTCAGCCACCAGTCCATGAAACTCAAACTCAAGAATAGGAGAAAAAGCCATAAGCCTAGTTATCCATCAGATGAAGGACATGGAGTCAGAATCACTTGGTGATCTTTTACAAGCTACACAGAACTACCCATCCCCAAATTCATACGTAACTCTCCTGGTGGGATGAGTATTACTGCCATATCAAGCCACTTTTATCTAAAGGAATGTGTTCTAGGTTTCACATGCAATGGGATGGGGGAAAAAGGAGTGTGAGCCTCTATTCCAAAATTGCTTTGATGTACTTCTAGTCATTATTTATTTTATTTTTAAATGTCAATTAATATTAAAGTGTGTTTTATTTTATTTTTTTCATAGGATGAAAAAGATTGAGAACCATAGTGTTTAATAATAACATATGAGCTAAGAGAAGGGAAATGGAGAAGTTTAAAAGTGCTACACTCTGAAGTATTAAGTTGGAGAATCATCAAACAAAGAGAATTTGCCAATTCTGGAAGCCAATGCAAAAATTATCCTTCCTTCCATAAGAAATAGAAGACATCCCTCCACGTCTCTCAACATACACACTTATGCCTGCGCCCTCTCGTTGCCTCTTAAAGTTTCCTTGGGGCAGGAGCTTCCTTCTTATAAAGACTTCCCTTTATAAACACTTGTGTGTTTGCTGCTTTCTCTGTTCCAGAGCTCTCCTGCCCCTTGTTTCATCTGTGTGAGTAATAAATATTTCTTTGACCCTCCCAAAGGATTATTATCATGGGGTTGCCACCTGAAACCAAACTTGGGAGGGAGCTTCTCCACTCGCAGGGAGGTTGCTGTAATACTTCTCTAGCTGTTGTTATATTAAGAAGGGAATTGATTGAACAAATATTTGTAGAGTACCCGCTGTATATCAGACACAGTCCTAAGCACTGCGGTTGCCGCATAAACAGGAAAGACAAGGCCCCTGACTTCACAGAGCTTACATTCTGTAATCTGTATCGATGCTTGGACTACATGGAACCCACCTGACCAACACAGCCAACTGGAGATTTGTATATATTATTTGGCCCTCACTTTCTACTCCACTGTCTGGCCAGGTCTGATTCACACATACAGATCAAGAATCAACGATGCTCTAGGGCAGCTCTCTGTGATACGGCCTGCAGACATCAGTCCCAGTTGATGTGCAACCAACCTTACTCTCTGGAGCCAGCTGTAGAATTCTTCCTAACAGTATTGGGACTCTGAAATGTCTCGTGCTCTCTTTTTGTAATCACTTAAGTTTCCAGGAAATGTAAGAGTATTTCCAAATACTCAAGGAGTGTTTCCACAGTTGTTATCTTCAAAGGAAGTTCTATCTAACTTAGAATTAGAGGATTTCCTACTAGAGATAGTTGGAAACATAAAAATCCTAAGAAATGGCCAATTAGAGAAATCCAATATTTAGACACCAAAAGATGTGGTCTAATTGCTTGAGCCAGGGTCCAGAGAGAAGAATCAAGGTAAGAATGAGAGAGGCAGAAAGAAAGTGGTAGAGAGAGACGGAATTTAAGTGAGAGCAAATTGGTAATAACAAGCAATAGCTTGGACTCCAAGGCCGTTCCCTTGTGCACAACTCTCTTGAGGGATTTGTGATCTACTCTGTGCATCTGAAGGAAGTATAACAATCTTCTGAAAGACCAAGGTAGAAAGTGCACCAGCTCAACGTGAGTGCTTTATCTACCTTAGGTCCTTTATGTTCCGCTTTTCTTCACCAAGGCTGATATAAATTTGACTTTAGAGCTTGAGCCATTTTCTATAGCTACATTAACTGTCTACACATTATAACCCAAGGTTCCCACCAAATAATAGCCCAATTAGGAATGAGAGGTAGGGAAATGTCCTCGGATGAACCAAACAAACTTGTTTAAACAAGATGATCTAGAAGCTTCTTGTGTTTTGAGGCATAGGAGGGAAGAGTGCTGGGATGTGAAAACGGGCAGGCTACTGAAAGTCTTGCTGCTGCATTACAACCTACAATTCTTGGCAGAGTGACAGAGCATTTTATAGTCTGAGATAAATTAAGTGATTTAAACACCCAGTTTGTCAATATTGGGGTGGGAAGAGTAATAGCTGAGTCACTGGGGGAATCTCTTTTATTATGCTCACATCTGTTACTCTGTATCCTGTGCTTACATTCTTCACATAAACCAAGAAAGGGAATGAATGAATGGACATATATTTATACACATGCTAATTCAGGCCACTCAGGACGCTCCCCCTAAGGGTATCATTCAATCATATCACAGAGCAACAGAAAAGAGAGATGACAAAGAAGCAAATGCCTGTTAATATCTAGAAGGAAAAAAAAAGATGCAACAGATGCATGAGAGCAAGTTTCTCTCTACAAACCACTTATGCTCTAGATACTTCTCTCCAAAGCACAAATAAAGCACAGAAAGTTATTGTGTCCTTTTCCAAAAGGAAATCAGTATCTTCAAATACTCCAAAACCAAGACTATATTTGAATACCTTAAATCAAGTAGGTACATGATGCCAAGTTTATTAATATCTTGCAATTGTATAGTCCTTCATAGTTTAGCAAGTGCTTTCACACACACATTTGTTTTTAATTCTTACAATCAATGAACAGGGGTTCACATTTTATCTTTATTTGGCATATAAGAAAACTCAATCTCAAGCTCACCAGCTATTCATTGTCAGACCCAAACTCAATCTTTTGATTTCAGATTAAGTATTATTTTTATTACTTTAGTTTATCTTTTAAATTAAAATTTTAATATATTACATATCTATTCAATGTTGTATATGATGATGGCTACTTAAGGAAAATTGCTCTTAATGTTTCTGTGCTAACGATGATATAATTTATCAAATTTGAGTTCCCAGAGCGCATGGAATGATCCACTTCGTTTCATACAGCTCCACAATAATGCCTGCACTACTCTTTGAAGATGTGTGATGAAAACAAGAAAGCCCACAGTGATCCAAATAGTGAGGATGGTGTTAGTTAATAGCTTGGTGTATAATTCCTGTCTTGATTAATTTTTTGGTTTCTTTAGGTTTATTTTATTAATGTTCTACTTTAAAAATTAACAAAGGTAATTTATTTACTTTATTTTTTCTTATTAAGTAATAAACATGGTTATTGAATGAACCATGTATGCCATAACATGAGTGAACCTCAAAAACATTATACTGAGCAAATGAGGCAAGACTTAAATAAGTACACACTGTGATTTATTTTATATGAAATTCTAGACAGGCAAAACCAAGAGAAAATCAGAATTTACCTTGGACTAGAGATTGGGGTTAGGAAACGACATCAAAGGGGCGCAAGGGAACTTTCTGAGGTGACAGAAATGTTCTAAATCTTGATTCTGGTGGTGGTTACACAATTATATACTACGTTTGTCAAAACACGTCAAATTGTATACTTTAAATTGATGAACTATTGTATGTAAATTACACCTCACTAAGTTTAATTGATAAAAAAGAAAAAGAGACATAAGTATTATTTTCAATAATAGTAATATTTATAATGAAGTTTTTATAATGCATTTATACCATGTTTTTACATAAAGGTCCTCATTTGAACCTCACAATAATCCTATGAGGTTTACTATAAGCAACCCTATTTCACAAATGACATAACAATTTCGAAGAGTTTAAATAATTTGCAAATAATCACACAGCTAGTAAAACATAAATTAAGATTTGAGTCCAGGTGTTTTGAATCCAAATTCTCAAAATTGAAACCCCTTTACAAATCTTTCCCAAATAGAACTTTTTAAGCAACACCAGTAAAGATGGATAACACAGTAAGAAGCTAATTTTTAAATAAAGTTATATGTAAATAGAAACACTGTAAAAGCACTTAGCCAGCATTTTAAAGCAGTATTGAAAACAACTAATTCCTTTAATTTACCAGTGCTGTGGGTTTGCAGTTTTGCATCTCATGTTTCAAGGCTGACCAGAGGCACAATATGTCTTGACAGCATCTTGTTTTTCTGTGTATCACATTCCCTCATCCTGTAAGTGCACACGGCCCTCATGATCCCCCAGACTTCCACTGCTCTGTCGCTCCCTGCCTATGTTCCCATGTCATGCCTCTTGTCTCAAATTAGCTTTCTGTCCTTCTGCTTCAAAATATCCATTGCCCTCAGAGGCTTACCTAAACTAGGTAACAGAGGAAGAACAATATAATATAACCTATCTATACTAAGACCTTAATTGTTGATGGTTTGTTTTATTGTCTAGGAAACTTTAAGGATGACCATTTTAAGGATCACCACATTAAACCTAATGAATCTTTAATTGGTATGGTTTCAAGGAATGTGGCCGATTTAAAGGCAGATTCACCAAACACATTGCTTTCACTATAACGTTTTTATTCAAAAGGATCCAATATTATGCTTACTAATATGGTAGCCATGACTCCTACTCATCAATAGCAGGTTATTCTACTAGGTCAACAGAAGGGTTGTACCGCCTTGCCCCTCTTCAAGTTAGGCAACATGGCGAATGTGACTTATTTCCCTTGGTCAATCAAATATGAATGGCAGTGAAATGTGTCAATTCTGGCCTTTATTTGTCAGTGCTGTTGGGACCAAGAAATTCTGCATAATGAAGTCTCCATTAGCCTAGATCTCAGAGCAAGGTGATGTAAAGCAAAGTCCCCACTAACACTCAAAGCAAAAGTGGCCTGCGTATAAATTAAACCCTTGATTTTTGGTTGGTTGATTGGTTTAAGCTCATTCTATTTTGGTGACATTGTTTGTTGTGATAGCATAACCTAACCTATCTTTTTTTTTTTTTTCTAACCTATCCTAAGTAATACAATTAAATCCCAATGTGTATGTTTCTATTTCTTCACAATTTATTTAATGTTTTATAAATTGGGACAAGTATTAACATTGATATAAACATCCTTTTTAGGGTTTCTTACCCACCCGCCCCTCAAAGGAAGTTATTAAAATGATGGTGCATTTTATAACCCATGGTGCTTAGAAATGGGAGTAGAAATCTACTCAGCTCTTCCATCCTTTAGATGGCTCTTTCCTTCCAATATATTTTCCTATGCGTGCTCCAAGATCCCCAGTAAATGTTGCTTCTTATCTTTCCATATCCTGGAAGCCCTCAAGAATCTCAGACCTTCATTGTATCTTTCTACTTCATAATATTCCTACTCTGACTCTCTAATATTTAATTTAAAGATGCATGTTGTGTATATAGAGGTAGTTTGGTTTTCCTCCCATTCTCTTCCACACTCTATGTACTTCCATTGTTAAATGCTACCCTCATTTTCAGAAGATAATCTTCCCCCAAAAGTAGGGAGTGAATATTTGGTCAAGGACGTCCCTGTAAATAAGCTTTCTTTTTTGATCCTAATTGAATGTCATTTTCCCCATGTTTATTCCACCTTCCCACCGACACTGCCTATTCTCCAAGGACAGAATTATCATATGCTTATTGCTATTCCAATAGTTTTTTTACTGTGATTTTATATTAGTTAAATAAAATAAGTTCAGTCAGTATTTTGAGAGATCTATTTTGTGCAGAGTGGTTTTCTTATAAAGGAACAACTGGTCTTGTCAGGTTTTCTTACCTCCTTGTTCTTTTCTCACCTTTTTTATTCCTTTGCCCACTATCTCAAGTCTATCCTTTTAGCTCACAGACAACTGACAAAAACCTTTCACTGTGTTTCTTATTTGGAATGGTGTTATCTGCCTGTCCCATTTGATGAGACATTTCTTTCATTGTTCGTGCAAAGGTCTCTCTATCTCTGGGTAATAATTCCTATAAAGGAGAGGACCCTCAACTAGAAACTAAATGCACCTTTGAAGGTAACTTGTACATTCACATGACTCTTTGTACTCGAGGGGCGTTCATTATATAATCATTGTTGTTATGAGCATTCTCACAGTGAGACTGTCCCTTGTCAACTGTCAGGATGAGCAAAGGCTGCCTCTTCATCTGGCATTGCTCTTTCCTGCCTCTTTTTCCTCAGATGCTGGCCATACTCCTCAGTTCTCCTTTTCCTTGATTTGCCAAGTCGTAACAACTCACTTGTAAAATTTTTTTGTGAAGTTATTCACAAATGAGTTGAATATGACACCAGCTCTGAATAACCCTATGAATGAGATAAAGAAAATTATGTCAAATGGGACTAATTTTAGTTGTTTATATGACGAACAGTGGTGACTACAGAGGAAACATCATTCTGAGGATACAGTTTTTCCTTAACTTCAACGACATTACACATAGGTTAAATAAGTCTGTGTAGTTGGGATAAATAAATAATACAGAATATAAAAGAAATTCTTTCCATAATGAAGAGAAGAAGCAATTTCCAGACTGAAATAGAGAAGAAGGTAGAAATTTGAGCCCTATAAACTTGGATTTGAGTCGCAGCTCCCTTATTTACCAGTTCTATGGTTTTGGGTAAATCACTTAATCCTTCTGACCTCATAGTCCTTATCAGTAAAATGGGACTCATTCATAGTTATTTTGCAGAGAGATACATAATGCATGCAATACGTTGGCACAGGGCAATTCTTTAGTCAATGACAGCTATGAGTGTTATGGTGCTGGATTTATAATGCAAGATAATAATAATACTATCCTCCAAGCTAAGCACTTTACTCACATTATGCTATTTAATTCTGTCAAGAGCTCTATAAAGAAATGCTGTTAATATCATTTTATAGATGAGAAAACCCAGGCTTACGGGGTACAGTAACTCATCAAATGTCACAGAAATGAGAACTAGTGTACTCAAGCAGATTTTCTGGTGAGTAGCTTAAAACGGTACTTGTCAAACATTAATGTGCCCACGAATCAACTAAAGATTTTACGAAAATGCTGATCCTGATTCAGGAGGCCTGGGATGGGGCCTGAAATTCTACACGTCTAACAAGGCCCTAGGTGATGTTGATGTTACTCGCCTACAGACAGCAGTAAGGATGTGAAATATGTTCATGGTGGCTGTTGAGACGAATGAAATAATTGTGTTTGTCTCTGGCCCACCATTCACTCTTAGAGGGAATCAAGATAATTTGAGCAAATAAACAGTCTCACAGCTGCTCACATCAACTAGCCCCCACCCCACCACACCACCATGATTACATTAATGTTGACAAAATGCCAACATTTAGAACTTCAGTGAGATAACAATTATTGATATTCCTAGCTGGTAAAAACAGGTGAAGGCTGCCAGTTTTCATAAACTTAGATATTTATAGACTTCTCAATATAACCCCAAGAGACAGAGTTGACTAATCATTTTACTTCCAACTGGGTGAACCTACTTTTCTCAGATGCCACAGCTACAGTTACCCATTTTTACAAGTTTGGTTTTGTGTTATAGAAATCCACAAGAGTCTTAATTTCACTCAACAGAGACCCGGTGGCCCTGGAGAAGGTATACACCTGAAAACACAGCTGATATTCCCTGAGTCTTTCCCATAAATCTCTAGAAAACCCTGACTGACTGGAAATTCTACCAGCTATTTCAGACAGTAATAAAACAATATGATGAAAACCAAAGAAGGGGTCTTTAAATCATTAGCTTCAATGATGCGTCATGGTTATTTCAGCTCATACATATGCTTATGTTAGAGAGAATAAGAAAACATTATCTTCTATGCGGGGGAACAGACAAGCTCCTAGTCAGGTAGAGGGAATGGAAATCAGTAAAATCTTTCTGTGTCATTCATGTAATTCATATAAACAAACCTGAAAATAAACATATATTCTTTTTTTTTTTTTAAGATTTTATTTATTTATTTCCCCCCCAAAGCCCCAGCAGATAGTTGTATGTCATAGCTGCACATCCTTCTAGTTGCTGTATGTGGGACGCGTCCTCAGCATGGCCGGAGAAGCGGTGCATCCGTGCGCGCCCGGGATCCGAACCCGGGCCGCCAGCAGCGGAGCGCGTGCACTTAACCGCTAAGCCACCGGGCCGGTCCTAAACATATATTCTATTATCGGAAATTCATCATAACAAACTATTGAAAGGGGCCCACAAATATTTATCCATTATGCATTAATTTTCATAATTTATTAATTACATACTATTTATTTATTTATACATAATATGTATTGTGTACCAATGATTTGTCACATACTATTCTGGGTGGTTTTCACCAAATTTGTATTCATAATGGCAAAAAATAAAGATATAATAAAAAAATATATTTTATCAGTTAAGTAAATTAATGTATATACCTCTAATAAATGCTGTCATTAAAAAGTCTAATATAGATAAATACTTATTAACATTGAATGATGACAACAGCTAATATTTGTCAAGTGCATATTATATACTAGGTACTAACTTGAGTATATGCTTTATATAAGATCTCTCATTTAAGCCTCATAACTCTTTACAGTGGATATTCTTGTTTTCCCCACATTACAGATATGAAAAGTGAGGCTCAGAAAGGGTAAATCCAAGATTATACAGTGAGTAAGAGGTGTATATAGGATACAAGCCCAGCCGGGGTCTTAATCTATATGCTGTACTACTGATGTAATAAGACAGTGAATGTATATTGGTAAGTGAAAGGAAAAAAGTTATCAGGTTATGGACAATTAAAAAAATTATTAAGTTATGCAAAGATAAAAATGAATATTAGGAAGTGCTTTTCTCTTAGGATAAAAATATTAATGCTATAATTTTCTTTTTTCACCCATTGATTTTTTGTAGAATAAATAAAATCTATGGTCCCTAGCCCACACACCTAGTTATTAAAATAATTATAATTAAAAATAAGGATTTTCCTACTGAAAGAAAGAATTGCTTACAAATACACTCTCACCAACCTTTTGGTGACTTCAAAATCAGGTTAAATGAAAGACCAAGCAGTGGGATGAGCTATGACCTCTTGTAGCAAACCTGCTCCCTTTGGCAGGAAAGGAGAACGGGCAGATATTGATGGGCTTGAGGGAGTGTGAGGTTGGTACAGTGGATTGGCTGGATTAAATCTCCAGTGGGACACTAAAAATACCTACCTGAAGGGCTGCACATTGAAGAAAGGGATATGTCCAGAAATACTCAGATTTGGCGGGATAATTAAACATTGCCTCCGAGCTAATGTTAACCGCTGGAGACCTAGAACAAACACCATTAGGCCCACTGGTCAGAGTGGGCGTTTATGGAGATTATGTCTTAAGTGGAGTTTTGACCTGAGTTTGTCTGGCAGTGGAACCAGTCAGTCCATAAATCCACCTTGTGATTATTTCCCAGTTCTTGAGTACATAGTTCTGAGATGTACTCAGAAATTGACAGATCCCACATTGTTTCCCTGACGTTGTGAACTGAGGGCTTTTATACAGAAAGTGCGAAGCTCCTCTCCACCAAAACTGAAAATCAAGAACAATACTGCATACATGAAGATCTCAGAGATTAGTGCCATTATGAAAAATCTTGAAGGATGCAGAAGTATTAATCCTTATGTCATCCCCACTTAACACATCTGTTTGACCTGTGCAATAGACAGATGCACTACCTTAGCCAGGCAATCAAGGTTAACACCCACAGTGATAAGTCATGTTGAAAACACAGACCCTAGATATGATATGATGAGAATAGCACTTCACTTCTGTGGTTTTCCTCCCCAAAACCCATAACCTTAGTCTAACCATGAACAAAAACATCAGACAAATTGAGGGATTCTAAAAATACCTGACCAATACTCCTTAAAATTATCAAGGTTGTCAAAAACATGAAAAGCCTAAGAAACTGTCACAGCAAAGAGGAACCAAAGGAAACATGAGAATAAACACAATGTGGTATCCTGGGTGGGATGCTGGAACAGAAAAAGGGCATTAGGTAAGAAACTAAGGAAATCTGAATAAAGTGTGGACTTTACTTAACAATAACATATAAATATTGGTTCATTAATTGTGGCAAATTACTGTAATAATGTAAGACGTTAATAATAGAGGAAGATGTGTGTTGGGTAAATGGGAGCTCTGTATACACTATTTGCACAATTTTTCTGTAAATTTAAAACTATACTAAAACAAAAACTTCACTTAAAAAATGAGTCTGAAAATGATTTATATCTTAATTAGGTGATGACTGCAGTTACCGCTGCTGTTTTAGGACCAGTAACCTTACTGGAGCAAATCAAAATTATTCCTGACATCTGTGGATGTGATTTCTTTTCTTATCCTAATAAACAATTGTTTTTGTTGCTGTTTTGAAGTTTACATGTGGAAAGAAGGGTGTATATGGATGCTGAAGTTACCGATATGAACGGTGGATGCACTCAACATCTTTTTCTTCTATACGTTTTTCTTTTTTGCAGGAAAGGATTTGCCCTGAGCTAACGTCTGTTGCCAATCCTCCTCTTTTTTTTACCTCCCCAATGCTCCCTAGTGCATGGTTGTATATTCTAGTTGTAGTTCTTCTAGTTCTTCTATGTGGGCCACCGCCACAGCATGGCAACTGGCAGACAGGTGGTGTGGTTCCACGACCAGGAAACGAACCTGGGCCACTGAAGCGGTGAGCACCAAACTTTAACCACTAGACCATCAGGGCTGGCCCTCATCTTTTTCTGAAATACAAGAGGCATATATTCACTTTCAGTAAAAAATACTATATTATAATAAATTATACTCAAAAATAAAGCCATAAATTTAAACAAGAAACATATTCTGAAACCTCTACAATATAAAATGAAATTGCTTTTTTTAAGAAAAACTTTATATTTTCCAGAATCTCTTGAGGTTGTTTTCCAAATATTATTCAAGTTTCACCGATAAGATGCCCAATGAATTTCATGAATCTGAATTCAGAAATGTCTTAAGGGGCGAGGGGTCAGTGGCATGCAAGTTATCTGTTTTGCTGATGGGGATCTAATAGGCATGGCATGGCCCTGAACTGCCACCTGACCTCCGGATTTCAGCTAAGACGGTGTGGAGCTGTAGCAGACTGTCAAGGGCTTCCTGATTCCCAGTCCAGTGAGGACTACATGATGCTTGCACAGCAGGTGCCTCCTGGGTGTAGCAGAGGTACAGCTGGCCCCCCGTGGACTCAGCTCTGTGCTGTTGGCTGGGAGTCAATCCTGGAGACCTGGTCTTTCAGATCGACAATGCTTTTGTCAATACCAAATTTCCTGTATTAAATCACTTCCTTCTTAAAATGCTAGAGTAATTTCTGTTATCTTCAACTGAGCAATGATTCATATAAGAGACCAGAGAAGGAGGCATAAATAAGTGACAAGGACCTCATGTTGCATGTTAAATACTTAAGCATATTTTTCACTTTTACAGAGTAATATGGTCTTCGCCATTTTTTAAAATAAAGTGTATTCTTGATCTATCTTTTGTTTCTCCTCTTTAACAGACACATTATAGAACTATCTCTCTACTATGAGGATAAAGGACACTTTGCAAATATGGTGTTAATTAGCACCTGACAATTGGCCTCAGTTTGGGGCATGTGTGGAGCATGGTGTGGATGTGGAAAACTCACGATGAAATCCTGAGATGAGAGGCTATGAGACTGGAGGATAAGGGCACCAGAAGAGGAAGAGGGCAAGTTGACTGTAAAGTAGTGTCCCAGACTATGTCACACTAGTAACGTCCTTCCCAGTGCTGGTGTGTTTTCCTGTGCACAGTAGTCCCTTCCATCTTCTGAGTGAGCATGGCATTGTATTGCATGAGGTAATGAAGCAGAACTCATAAATTGATGTCCTGCAGGCTAGACCTACCCCTCAAAATCATTTAGTTTGGCTAAAATCATGTTTAAGAAACCTAAGCCCACATTGTAAAATGGGAGTGCATTAAAAAATATGGATTTCGGGGGCCAGCCCCAGCCCTGTGTCCTAGTGGTTAAGTTTGGTGCGCTCTGCTTTGGCGGCCCGAGTTCGGTTCGCTCTCATTGGTGACCATGCTGTGGTGGCAACCCACGTATAAAATAGAGGAAGATTGGCACAGATGTTAGCTCAGGGTGAATCCTCCTCAGCAAAAAAATATATATATACACATATATATTGTATATAGACAGATTTCTATTTTTGCTTGAAAAATCAGAAGACCTGACAACACTGGGAATATCCTCTCACATGGCAATGAACGGCTGGAACTCCATCCAAGGAGTCCCTTTCATGACCGCATACTCATCTTTATCACGTAAATCACACTGAGCTCTGATTGTCACTTTGCTCCCTGATCTTTCCCACTGGATTATGGGGTGAAATTGTTTCTTTTACACCTATACCCCTCCCACCGTCACTTACATAATAGATGTCTGTTAAAATGTTAATAAGTGTTTATTGAGTGAATAAATGAATAAATGTAGGGAGTCTAGCTATCCACATTAATTACTTAAAATAATTATCGAATTCCTACTCTGTACCAGGCACTGAGCTGGGAGCTTTTCACACACTCTCTCATTCATGTCATAAACACAATGGCAATGGTACAAAGAAGTCAAGGCCATCAAAGGAAACAATGTTGACATTGATGAGACTCCTTCATAAATGATGTGAGATTTCGGCTAATCTTTAAAGGAAGGGTAACTTTTTGTTTTTTTTTTGTGAGGAAGATCAGCCCTGAGCTAACATCCATGCCACTCCTCCTGTTTTTGCTGAGGAAGACTGGCCTTGAGCTAACATTCGTGCCCATCTTCTTCCACTTTATGTGGGATGCCGCCACAGCATGGCCTGACAAGCGGTGCGTCGGTGTGCGCCCGGGATTCAAACCCCGGCCACCAGCAGTGGAGCACACGCACCCAACCGCTGAGCCATGGGGCCAGCCCCCAGGAAGGGTAACATTTTAATAGACAAGGTAGGCATGGGGCAGGGTACTATTCTAGAGAGAAAAACATAACCCTGGTCCAAGGCATGCCTGAAGAATGAAGAACAGACCTACTGCTATAAAAAAGAGCCCAAAGGAGATAAAGCTGGAGAGGAATATAAGGGTTAAATGTTGGAACAAATAACGACCTAATGCCAAGATTCAGATCTGATCCTGTACACACTGGATGCCATTTCAGTAGCTATGATGAAAGGTGGGGTAGCAATATTTAGCTAACTACAATTTGTAGAAAGCATTACAGATGGAAAAACTGTGGCTTATAAAAGCAGGTGGTTTTCCAAGTCTATACATATGTCAAAGCCTCCTTGTCATGCTTCATATAAAACTACAACTCTTCAAGTTTTATACTTTTAATGTGTGTAATTTATTGTTCCTCAATTATACTTCAACAAAGCTGAATAGAAAGCAAGTGGGCCTTCATAAATGTCTAATTTATATTCTCACAGGCAGCAATGTTGCAGGGGCAGAAATGAGCTAATATTTATTAAAATCCTACCAAGGGTGAAGCGCCATGCTAGAGACTTGATCCACGCCATCTCAGTTAGTCAGCATGGCAGCCCTGCGAGTCAGAACTATCATCCCTATTTACAGAAATTGAAACTCAAATATCAGCTCCAAAGGTCACAGAATCAGTAAGACATAGTTTAGATTTGAACTCAGGTCTATTTATCTTCAAAGCCATGATATTCCAAGTGATCCCACACATAGTGAATATTAACATAGAACCCAGAATGCAACTCATTGTCTACTCTGATGACAAATACCAGGGAAAATTGGTGGGAGCGTATACGTAAACCAAATTAAAGATTTAGATCTGTGTTCATCAGGGATATTAGCCTGCAATTTTCTTTTCTTGTAGTGCTCTTGTCGGGCCTTGGTATCAGGGTAATGCCGGCCTCGTAAAATGGATTTGGAAGTGTTCCCTTCTCTTCAATTTTTTGGAAGAGTTTGAGAAGGATTGGCATTAATACTTTGTTAAGTATTTGGTAGAAGTCACCAGTGAAGTCATCTGGTCCTGTGCTTTTCTTTGCTGGGAGATTTTTGATTACTGATTCAATCTCCTTACTCCTTATTGATTTGTTCAGATTCTCTACTTCTTTATGATTCAGTCTTAGCAGGGGCTGGGGGTGGTGGGGAAATGAGGAGATACTGGTCAAAGGGTACAAAGTTTCAGTTAGGTAGGATTAATAAGTTCTAAAGATCTAACGTACAGTATGGTGACTATAGTTAATAATACTGTATTGTATAATTGAAATTTGCTAAGAAAGTAGATCTTAGGTGTTCTCACCATGAAAACATATTGCAACTATGTGAGATGATGGATATGTTAATAGCTTGATTGTGGTAATCATTTCACAGTGTATACATATATCAAAACATCACATTGTACACCTCAAATATATATAATTTTTATTTGTCAATTATACCTCAATAAAGCTGGAAAAGAAACAAATTAAAGACTCAGAAAATTGACTCCAAAAACGTGTTTTACATTTTTTATAGACTTGTCAGATCCTTAGGCATTCTTAAACAGACTGAAAATTCAGCGAAATTGAGAGAGAGAAGAGTGAGAAGAGGGGAGGAGAAGGGAGGGAAGAGGAGAGAGGAAGGGAGGGGAGAGGAGAGGAGGGAAGTGAAGAGAAGAGAAGAGAAAAAGGAGGGAGGGAAAGAGCGAGGGAGGAAAAGAAAGTGTAGAAGATAAAGATGATGTCTCTCTAGATTTTTATGCCCTACTCACACAATAACAGACTCTATTAAATGTCCTAGCCAATCCAATCCACTTATCATGAATACCAACAATTTCACCAATAAAAGCTCATTTACAACACCCATTATGTCATTTATGTAAAGTGCATAATATTTGGCTGCCCACCCAGAAGCATTTTAAAATAACAAAAAGTGTTTTGTACAAATTTTGGTTTATCTAAATTAGAAGGTATCATAAAAATGTAAAACACATTGAATAACTCTGAATATCAACATATCGTCACTGAGTTACAGAAGTTAATATAGGCAGAAAGTCATTTTAATTACATAGCTATCATGAGTCAAATCCTGGATTTGGTTTGCTATCATTTCTGAATTTTAAAAAGCTTGCTCTTTCATTTTCTTTCATTTGTCTTCAAGGGGTTCAGATTGTTGTCACTCATTGTGATTGATTTGCCTACAAATTATTGGCTTCTTGATTCTTGCATTTAAGAATATTTGTTGATCTTCAATTTGGCAATATCCTTCTAGAATTTTTCACTATTAAACTTCAACTTCATTGGAGCAAATGAGAAATGTGTAATGGTGTTGAAAATATTTTTTAATTTGGCTGTTCCTATGCTATCATTAATCAAATGTTATGTGCTTCAAAATCATCATTTATTTCTCAATTATCTCTTTAAATCAGCATGAATTCCTTCCTACAATAAAGAAGATAATCATTGCTGCTTTACCCTTATGGAAAATGAGGTAGAAATATATTAAGTGGCTCCATTTCCCCCACCGAAAATGGAGAAATGAACATTGTGGTCTAATCTGGAATGTCACATTAGGTACGCGGTTTTGTCAAACATTAGGACAACGACTGAGATATCCTCTTAGTAATTTTAGTACACAGTAGAATCTTCTTCCCCATTCCCCACGGTTAATGTTCTATATCCTGCATTTAAAAGTCTAGGAAGTGTGTCAGAAACTATTAAGATAATTAATCTCAAAGAATTCCCCATCTAGTCCATGCAGCTATAGCACTTTCACCGCGGGGAGTGGAGGAGAGCTCAAGCTACCAAATTGTACAGACAGTAAAATAATAGTAATTCACACTTACGGTGGTTTTTTTCTTATACCTCTCATTCCCAAAAATACTTCTCTCACATCATTATTAAACACAGGGGAAATGAAAATATGACAAGTTTTCGAATTTCTACTTCATTCTCCTGAGACACTATTTTAGAGGCCCAAGGCTATCATAAGATTGCAAAGAATTTGCACATTTTCTTTTAAATTAGCATCTTTTCAAAAAAGAAGATATATCAGTTTCCATTGTCATCACTGGAAATGAGATATTGAGAGTGAAGATGAGTGGTGCAAGAGCTGATACAAGAGTTGAACAATGGTCTAATTCTGAAACTGCTAAATAATCGATGGTGGTATGTCCTTATTAGAGACCAGTGTCAAAAATAACTTTCAGAAATCTGATGAGAGAATATTAGTCAGAATTGAATTAATTTCCCAAAGAAAGAAGAACCCTATTTTGTCAATGTACAGTAATTTTATCTTCTCATAAAACTTTTACCACAGTAAAAAGCACGTGTATCATTGCTAATGTTCCACTTTTGCCCAAGAGCTGAATAGATATTCCCCATTTTATGCAATGGTTCCTATGCAGGATGCCCTGGGCAACTTGTCAATGTATTGAAAATTTCTCTTCCTCTACATTTTTACCATGGTATAAATTATGTATATTATGGCTAATGTTCACTCTCTGACTGAGAATTGCATAAACATTTCCCAAATTATACAGTTGTTCCATTTTAGAAGGTTATTTGTAACTCAACTTTTGCAAGATCTAAAAAATATATACTTTAGGTACTCAAGGTACATAAAGATTCTGGGGCAAAGAGTGGATACTAAGAGAAAGTGAATGGGATAAATTCTCCAGAAATCTTGGGAAGCTCAGAGAATTTCAGGGAGGAACCTCCGGTCGGATCACCCCCTTGTTCTTTTAGCAAGGAAGGGGAGATTTTTCAGGAACATGAGAGAAGCCACAGGATTTGGACACCATCCTCACCTAAATTGCTCATGACTTCTCTCTTAACTCTCTTAGCCATGCACCATCTCCACAGTCCTGTATTTTAAAAATCACCAATGGTTGGGAATAAAATGTTTTCTTGTGTTATCTACTCATTACTTGCAATCTCACCTTAAGGTCTTGATTCATGCACCTGACAACTTTAATTTTCTGTACATAATGCAGTATTGTCTGCCTCTAAAAAATAATAAGGCTTATAGAATAAATTGTGCAAGAGTTAATTCCTACATGTCAAGAGTTTCATGACTCAAGGAGCATCCACTTAATTTCCAGGATAAGTATAGCTCAACACACACACACACACACACACACACACACACACACACACACCAATATAATATATGAGCAAACTTTTAGTTTTGGATTTGTGTCTGATAGATGTTTATAATTACATTTGGTGGATTTTTAAATCAGCCTGTGCAAAACATGAAGAGAGGAGCATATTTTGAAAACTATGTTGATCGTTTAAACTGTTGAACTTGGGCAACAACAATATTATTATGCAAAATGTTAGCAATTAGTAAATATTTATCTAGAAAATATCATTGAATGATAGACCAACTAAAATTCAATGTATTAAAGATTATTTTCATTGTCCAGGTTAGCCAAGAAAATACATAGTCAATAAATTAAACATTTGTTCATGTATCAATTGAGCATTTTATTATATTCTAAACAGTAAAATTATCCAGTCTTTTTTGCTAACTGCACTAATATTCATGCAAACATAACAATAACTGAACAACCTCTCTGCTTGTATTCTTAGGTCTCTATGTCGGGGATATGTTTCTATCAAAATTTTATGCCATTTTCTCTTCACTCATGTAGAATAATAATCTAAACTAGTATTTTTCCCTCTCCATCTGGTATGGATCAGTATATCAGGGTTCACTCTGAGCATGTAATTCCTCTGATGCAATACAGACACATATATCACCACTCTCCTGAAAATGCTGAGAAAAGGGACGGATGGAGAAAAGTGAATGCCTACAGCATGAACACTAACACCAACTCTATTTGACACCAACACTGACTCTAATCCTGATACTAACACTTACTGCGTGTCAGACAACTAGGTATGTTGATTACATGAAGTATCTCCTTCCCTGTGGGGGAAATAGCTCTTATTAATTTTATTTTTCAGATGAGAAAACTAAAATAAAGAGGCCAAGTTCCCATAACCAGCAGGGTGGATGCTGATTGTGAGTCCATATCTGTCTGACTCTAAAGACATACAAGGGGCCGGCCCAGTGGCGCAAGCAGCTAAGTGCACACGCTCCGCTGTGGCGGCCCAGAGTTCTCCGGTTCGGGTCCCGGGTGCGCACTGACGCACTGCTTGGCAAGCCATGCTGTGGCGGCGTCCCATATAAAGTGGAGGAAGATGGGCATGGATGTTAGCCCAGGGCCAGTCTTCCTCAACAAAAAAAAAAAAAAAAGAGGAGGATTGGCAGATGTTAGCACAGGGCTGATCTTCCTCACAAAATAAATTAAAAAATAAAAGACATACACTTCCCCCTCTATCTCAGACAAAACCAAGCAGTCTGTCACTTGTCATTGTCTATTACATAATATTAGAAATATCATCATTTTCATTTTAACATGTTTCCTTAAACTCTTAGGTTTTTTCCTGCAGTGCTCTCTTGATATCAAGGATTTCTGGTTTAAAATATTTCTACCTTAAGAAAATAAACCTTCACAATGTTTCATTATATTCTGCAAAACTTTACTGGTTTATTTTCCCTGTTTTCATTTCCTTGTCTTTCATTCAAGATTTTTTGGTGACTCCCCGACCTTGCTATCTGCGGATATTTGTTACTTGCTGACTGTCACTGTCCCAGCTATCCTCCTCATCACCTTGACTCCAGTCCACCTTTTCAATCATTTCTGTAGTGTACTATGTTTTGGGATTATCCAAAATACTAATGCTATTTCTTTTCTTTTTTTTTTTTTTTTTTTAATTTTTTTTTTTTTTTTTGTGAGGAGATCAGCCCTGAGCTAACATCCGCCAATTCTCCTCTTTTTTTTTTTGCTGAGGAAGACGGCCCCGGGCTAACATCTGTGCCTATCTTCCTCCACTTTATATGGGACGCCGCCACAGCATGGCTTACCAAGCAGTGCGTCGGTGCGCGCCCGGGATCCGAACCAGCGAACCCCGGGCCGCCGCAGCGGAGCGCGCGCACTTAACCGCTTGCGCCACCGGGCCGGCCCCCTTTTCTTTTTTTTTTTTTGTGAGGAAGATTGGCCCTGAGCTAACACCATGCCAATCTTCCTCTTTTTGCTGAGGAAGACTGGCCCTGGGCTAACATCTGTGCCTGTCTTCCTCCACTTTATATGGGACCCCGCCACAGCCTGGCCTGACGAGCAGTATCTCGGTGCATACCCGGAAGCAGAACCCAGACGGCCAGCAGCGGAGCGTGCGGACTTAACCGCTGCGCCCGGGGGCCGGCCCTGATGCTATTTCTTTCTGCCCTGATCGGAACTCTGCTTAGTTTGGTCAGTAAAAGATTTCTAAGATTGTTTTTAAAAACTTCTGTCACACGTGTATGTGATGAGTCAAATCCTGGATTTGGTTTGCTATCATTTCTGCATTTTAGAAAGCTTGCTCTTTCATTCTCTTTCATTTGTCTTCAAGGGGTTCAAATTGTTATCGCTCATTGTGATTGATTTGTCTACAAAATGTGACCTTTCCTCTCTTTTCAGTGGGGAACCGCAATAACTAATCAGGTGATTAGAAGTTTGGTCATGATCTGACTTGCAAATGCTTTCTCTGGGACCCTCTCTAAGGTTGTGGGTCCTCCAGCCTCCCCACCTTCCCTCTGGTCCTTCTTCCAGGGCCACAACCACCACATGGGACTCAAAGCTACAGTGCGCTTGGTGAAACGGGGAAGGACGGGTAAACGACCCTACTTCTTCTTACCATTCTGCACTTTTAGGATCCCTAAGCCCATCTGAGCACATGAAAATCTCTTTACTGACAAGGGTCAATTTTAGAAATAGTTAATAACGTAAGAGTTTCTAAGTATAAAGTTGAAACCAATTTGGATTTTCTCTTTTCTTTTAAGTGTCTTACTGAAAACTCCACTTCCTTATATCAAGAAAAGTCTCACATGACAAGATGCTCCACATGAGATGTGAATAGGAATATGCAAATTAAAACAACAATGAGATACCACTACACACCTATTAGAATGGCTAAAATCTGGAACACTGAAAATACCAATTCCTGGCAACGATATGGAGCAACAGGAACTCATTCATTGCTGGTGGGAATGCAAAATGGTACAGCCACTTTGGAGGACAGTTTGACAGTTTATTACAAAACTAAACATACCCTTACCCTATGATCCAGCAATTGCATTTCTTGGTACTTACTCAAAGGAATTGAAAACTTGTATTATACACAAAAGCCTGCACATGGATGTTTACAGCAGCTTTATTCATAATTGCCAAAATTTGGAAGCAACCAGGATGCCCTTTAATATATGAGTGGATAAATAAATTATGATACATCCAGACAATGGAATATTATTCAGTGCTGAAAGAAACGAACTATCAAGCTATGAAAAGACAAGGAGAAACTTTAAATACATATTACTAAGTGGAAGAAGCCAATCTGAAAAGGCTACATACTGTGTGATTTTCTGGAAAAGGCAAAACTACAGAGACAGTAAAATATTTAATGATTTCCAGGGGTTAGAGAGGAAGGAGGAATAAACAGGCAGAGCATAGAGGATTTTCAGGGCAGTGAAAATATTCCTTATGATACTATAATGGTGGATACATGTCATTATGCATTTGGCCAAATCTATGGAATGTACAACACCGAGAGTGAACCCTGAAGTAAACTATGGACTTTGGGTGATAATGATGTGTCAATGTAGGTTCATCTGTTGTAACACATGTACTACTCTTTTGCAGGATGTTGATAGTTAGGGAGGCTGTGCATGTGTAGGGGCAGGAGGTATATGGGAACTTTTGTACTTTCTGCTCAATTTTGCTGTGAATCTAAACTGCTCTAAAAAAAATAATCAAATCTATCTAAAAGGAAAAAAATTAGAAAAGCCCCAGCTTTTTACTCTGGGGACTATTTTCTTTTCAGTTCCTACCAGTGACAACTGAGCCTGGGAGTTTCTTTAGCAGAAAATCTCCAAGATAGGAATATCATTCAAAGACAAACACCTTTGTTTTTGTGTTTCAGACACACTCCAACATAAGCCCATATAGAGGGAAGATTATTTTCTCTACCAGCAAGTACTTACCTGCCCTTGGAGTCAAACGGTCTCCACCATTATGCTTTTTAGGACTTCTTGTTTCTTTTCTTCTCTACTCTAGATGCCAAGTAAAGTCCCAAAAGCTCTACTGGCCTTGAATGTCTGATCTTTGGATACCTGGGGAAGGGTATTCGTCTGGGTCAAATTCCTGTCATTCTGAGGACCTCTTGAGATGGGATTTGAGGATCAACAGTTTTTCCTGCCTTGCTTTATATTTTTATACTAGATTTAATCTTTCCTGTTAAGAGTTGCTTAATTTTATTCCTCTCTAATTTAACAGCAGCAACATTGATAGAAGGGACGCAAGCAGTTCGCCCAATTTTCAATCAATTTCTTTACACTACAAGATGTGTTTTATCAAAAAAATCAGTGTTGCTTTAGAATACCTGAGAACGTTAGTCTATAAATGTACAATAGAACTACATTAAGAATTACAAGGCAGATCTAATAAAAGTTGAATCTAAGAGGTTCAAGGTCAAGCAAAGGTCATTTCTTGTTCAATATCAATATCTAGCATCACGCTGGTTTTAATAAAAACCAGACTTCATTTACAAGAATTTGCTTTTTCAATAAAAATGATTATTAGCAGTGGCTGGGAATGATGGTAATAAAGGAAGGTCGAGAATCTAATTTAGACAACAGAGAAGAAAAGAAAAACAGAATCCAGAAGAAAAGATAAATTTATACTGCAGTTCACAGTTAGTGTCTAGATGAAAAATGCCTCCTGGGGACTGAATGTAAGGTCTTTCATTCATCTACAGTCTTACCAGTCACTTAGCAACAGGGATACGTTCTGAGAAATGCGATTTCCTCGTTGGGCGATTGTTAGGTGATTTCATTGTTGTGTGGACATCACAGAGTGTACTTACACAAACCTAGATGGCATAGTCTACTACATACCTAGGCTATATGGTACTAATCTTATGGGACCACTGTCGTATATGCAGTCCATCATTGACTAAAACATCGTTATGAGGTGCGTGACTGTATGTCAAATAATTGTAACTATTATGTGTATGTCTGTATTAGTCTTTCGTTTATTCAGTTAATCACTCACTCCACAAATATTTGTTGCAAGACACTGTACTGGGTTGGGTGGGATATAAAAATATATTTGAGACCCAGACTGAGCCATCTTCAATGCTTTATCCAGTAGGCAACATAACGCAAGTATACATATAATTCAATATAAGCTGATCAATGATATATGAATGGTAGAGTGCTCTAGTCTAAAGCGTTGCTACTCACAGTGCAGTCTACAGACCTAGGTCAGTCTGGAAAGTGTTTGTTAGCTGTCCATGACGAGCAAAGTACAGAATTTGAGAATCACTCTGTAGAAACTTTGATAGCATTTGACATTGCTGCAACATTCCTTGTGATCAGTGGTCTTGAATGTTGAATTTAATAGTAAAAATTGGGGGCTAGTGATTTATATGGCTTTTATTTTATTTTTCTAGTACTTAATTTTTATTATAATTTACAAATGTATCAGTCTGCTGTGAATTGGGAAGGGAAAAACTCTGGCCCTTCATTAATATTTTTGAAAATACTTGAAAAAACAATTTTAAAAGTTCAGAGGATAGGGAGAGCAGCTCCATTCCAAGGTAAAAAGAAAGGCTTAATGAAGGAGCTGACATTTGGAAGGGATCTTGGAGGATAGCAAGGGCTTTAAGAGATGGAGATAAGTTACAAGATCTATTTTAGGAAAGAAAAATAGCTTGAATTTAAAATGTGCTTAAAAAGCAGCAAGTAAATGACTTCAGCAGCAATGGAACAACCACAAAGATAACTGGGACGGTAGGTGAGGGTTTGAGGCTAGAATAAGTAGAAAGGAATCCAGATGTATACTTTAGCTTTTTAACAAGTGAGATATCTAAGTAGTATAGTATTATAAGAGGTGTATCTTTCAGTGGTGTGCAAAATGGATTGGAAATGTCACTCTTAGAAAGCAGAAGACCAATTAGAGAACTATAGTAATACCATGGAATTAAGTGAATGGGGCTTGATTTGGGGGCTGGCAGAGAGAATATGGCAATAGCTGACGAATACAAAGCTTTCAGGAAGGCCTAAACTGCCATTCTTCTTCAGCACCACACACTGTACTTGAGCCAGAGGAGACACTCACTACTGTTGCTTTGTTGAGCTAGAGAAAAGAATTAGAATTTTAATAAAGAGTGGGCATGGGAAACACAAAAAATTCTCAAAGGACTATAAGAAATCAGAAAATTTCTGGTCTGAAATGAGGACAAGATGGGCTCCTTTTTAGATATGGTCAAAGTCACACCAGTTGAAATACAGTATTAAAAGAAGAGATAGGGATGGAAATACCAAGAGCCAACTGTTGAGGTTTCAATGTTGAAGACATAACATGTCTAAGGAAAAGAATGTAGAGGAAAGGACAATGCTGAGAAGGACAGAATGCCACCTGGAGAGGTGAGACGAGAGCAAGGACTCATCAGTGGGGAGTCTGAAAGGTACAACGGTGATAAGGCAGAGCTGCAGGAATCAGGAAGAAAACGTTTCGGGAGCCAGCATCAACCACACTTCGTGGGGATCATGAGGCCACTGGCTGGGGTGGCTAGAAGATCATTGGCAAGTTTTGAGGAAGACGTTTTTCCAGTGTGGCAAGAGTTGAAACCGAGTTGGAGCAATTTACAGCAAGACTGAACAGTAAGAAAGGATAAGCAGAGGTTACCGGTCAACATTTTTTTTTTAGTTGTGAAATATACCTGAGGTGGAGAAGGTGGCAGGACCGAGTGAAGCTTGGGGAGGATGGAAGTAAGGAAACAGGTAAGGAGGCGGAGCTATTTACAAAGGGAAGCTGACTGAAGGAACAAGTGTTTGGAAGAAGGAAGAAGGGGAAGATTCGAGAGAATAAGTAGAACCTGGGAAGTGAGGATTAGGAACGTGTCTTCTGAGGCAGGAAGAGGGCAGAAGAGACAGGTGACCTTCTATAACCTGGAAAATACGGAGGAAAACAGAGGTGTTAATAATTTTCAAGAGAAAATTATTTAAGTCACTCAACTGGGGTTAAAGGCTCGATTCAGCTGACACACATTAGGCTGCACTCGCTGACCAGGCCTCTCCCGGACTGGAGCCCGCCGGGGTTTTACAGGATAGGAAGGGACAGCTGGATAGCTGTCCTTACGGTGGGGGCATAGGTGGCAGTTTGTTTACTTTAAGCAAAACTTGGGGGTGGGGAGTACTTCCTGTTTTTGTGCTCCTTGCTCAAGCTCCCATAAAGTATGAGAAGAGTATTTTCCAAGGACTGGTTTTGCAAGCTTTGCAGCTAGGCAGCCAGTCAAAGTTCGTGGAGCAAGGGGATGAGACAGCAAAAAAGAAAGTAAAGAGAAGGGGAGCAGACTATGCCACCCCCAAAATATGCCTCTTTGGCCTATTGATTATTTTGAGCTGCTTGTTTTTAAGAAAGAGCAGACACAGGAGAAGTTCTGAAAACTGAGTAATAGTTACACTCTTGTAAGAGACCTTTACTTTTATAAGGGAAATCTCCACTTGTAAGGGCGTCTCTCTCTCTGTACTAGGAAGAAAACAATGACCTTAGATCTCTAGAAATTCTTATCAATGGAGAAGGCAAGGATTTAAATCTGCATAATAACCTTACCCTTGTTTACTGTGTTTTTCCTGGTAACCTCCCATAACTGGCCTTTCCCCTCACTTCAACATCTTCTTTCGTCTTTAGCTGAAGATGGTGTTTAAGGTGGTGGCTTGGGCCATCTGGGGGAGGTCCTCACGTTTCCTGGCTCTCTCCAGTGTATACAAGAGGTATACATGTTATTAAACTTCTGTTTGTTTCTTTCCTGTTAATCTGTCTTTTATTACGGTGGGGGGAGGGTCTCAGCCAAGAACCTAGAAAAGTGGATGGAAAATTATTTTTCCTCCCCTACAAAAGTTAGAAAACTGGGGCCGGCCCCTTGGCATAGTGGTTAAGTTCAGCGCACTCTGCTTCGGTGGCTGGGGTTCAGTTCCTGGGTGACCTTCACCACTCGTTTGTGGCCATGCTGTGGTGGCGACCCACCTACAAAATAGAGGAAAATTGGCACACATGTTAGCTCAGGGTGAATCTTCCTCAAGCAAAAAGAGGAAGATTGGCAATAGATATTAGCTCAGGGCAAATCTTCCTCAGGAAAAAAAAAAAAAGTTAGAAAAACACAGGGAGAACTGGGGGCCCCTCTGTCATGTTTGTGGCAGTTCTTCAGCATCTTTACTTCTTGTACTTCTTTCTTGTCCTCCCAGCTACTGACTTTTACCCTTAATGACTGATATAAATAAGCTGGAGTCATCCTTTCCTTGAACAACTTCTTTCCTCACCTATCCCTGGTCACCTCTCGCTGCTAGCCGAGCAGCACACAACCCCAGGTGGGTTCTCCTGAACTTGCAAAGCCCAGTTGATCTTTTTCTCTCTCTGCTCTCCCTTTTCAATGACCGAAAAGCTCCATCTTTTTCTAGTTTAGCCACACCCTTACAGCCCTTTAGCAAGTACAGCACCATAAAAACAGTACGCATTATTCATTGCCTTTGGAGTCAAACAAAATGGAACAGTTACAGATTGTGTAACTTTGGACTAACTAGTAAGTTAATTTCTCTGAGATTCAGCCTTTTCATCTTCCAAGTGAGGAAAATAATTCCTTCCTTAAATGTACCACAAAGATTAAATTAAATAAAGTAACAGCGGTGAATTCCTTGCTACACTATAGAGAACACTAGAGAAATGATAGCCTTCATTATTCCTGTGGGCATATGGCTCATTTTACACGTCACTCTCTGCCTGCTGCAGCCCTGCCACAGTTAGCTACAAATTCAGTGGACATGTGCAGGCACAGTTATGTCCAGTCTTGGAATTAACAAGAGACAACCCTAAAAGGTCACTAGTAGCCTCCCCTTCACTAGCAGATGGAATTTAAAAAGCGTTGACCACTGTCCTCACAGTGTCCTGCCACCTGGAGGTGAACAGACATACCAGCATCTCACCATTCACAGATGTGCCTCGCAATATCCCTTTTTCCCCCAAGGCCACAGCTGCCTGATTTTTCTGCCCCTTCCCAGTACAGCCACTGGTCTTTTTCCTCCAAACACTCTCCCTTTCTAATTTTTCTCCCTTTTTCTAGAATGGTTTCCTACTTCCAGATCCACATCGAAGCCTTTAACATCATCCACATTGCTGGTGCTGAACTTAGCAGCAGCCCCTCGAGGACAATAGACATGTATTGAGCACCTACTATCTGCTCAGGACACCCCTCCATATTAGTACACTTAGGATTCCTTTTGGGAAGTTGAGGTCCCTCTTAGCCACCCATACCACACACCCTCCAGTCCATTCCATTACTCCCCTGCATTATTCAAACATGTTTTTGTTTCCTCTGGGAGATCCTGCTGTACAGGTGCACACACACACCACAGAGCAGTATACATAAACAAGTATCATCGTGAAAAACATCGCAAGTGGAGACACACGTCAGCACCCACTCGCTTCCATCCCAGGGGCTTCAGTCAGGATGGGTAAGCCCAGATGTACAGAATAGAAGGAACTCTTTCTCCAATATCAGTACTTGACAGATTGTGAGGATGGCCACACACAAGGTGCCCCTGAAGAGGAGGCTGAGACACTAAGTCATTGGTCCCCAACGACATAGAAGCTCAGACTCAGCAACATGTGCCCTCTCAGACTCCCAGCCTTATCTCTCTATAATTCTCCCCTATTCACATTATTGAACCCAGGGGTTGCAAATTAAACTAGTGGCTCAGATGTTAAATCTAGCCAGCAGATGGCCAGAAGGATGTAATAATGTGTTTTGGATTAGTTGCTAAAAGAGGAAGATTAAACACGAAAATCTGAAATTCCAGATTCCCTCCTCAGTCATTTCAACCTGCCTAGCCCCAGGATGCAGGGGACCTTGCAACCCCAATGTCACACCAGGCTGCTTCCTAAAGAGAGCTACTCTTTTTCCATGCCCTCACGGGGGTACTGGGAATCCCCAAACAAAACCCTTTCCCAGGAACCTGCTCAATGGAGAGACTTCCTCTGGCTGACAACTCACTGCAAAACATTTATCACACACAATTCCCCTCTTTCCCCAAGTCCCATAGATCCACCTGGCGCTTTTGTCAGAGCATGACAAAGAGGGTAGGAGGCAGCCACCCGGGCTTTCAGAGGAAGCAGGAGCCAGAGGGAGCCAGGTCTCCTTGCTCCAAACTGCTTCATTAAATAATTCATTTAACAACTTCTGCCAAGCCCCTGTTGCTGCTTAATTACTTGCTTGCTTTCTTCTTCCTCTTTTTAACTTTCTTTTAATTGAAAATCCAAGCCAGGCTTGTTGCAGCCTGGGAAGTTGGATCGCTTGGAGACATCTTCTGACTCTGTCTCATTAGGTGTCCAGCCACTGAAAAATATATGATGGTTGGAGAAAAGGATGCAGGAATAAACAATGCAAAAAACCAAATTTACCAACAATGTCTAATGAGGGAAACAACACTTTGAAACACAACTCGGCTTTCTATTTAACAAGCAAAGCAGTAAACTTCGGTCCCACAAATGAACTGGGAGCCTAAGAATGATTTCTGGTAAACGATGGTTGGAGTCAGTAATAGGAAAAACAAACAGCAGGGAGTGGACACGGCGGGGAAATCATTGTTGTCTTAAAGGGATGTGAGACTGAATGGGGAGTCTCATATCTGTGCTGAAGAACAGGAAGAGGGGGCCCACCTGAGCAATTAAATCAGAAATAGGCACTCAGTGTTGTGGTAGTGGAGAGAATACTTTGGATTAGATCCAGACTGATGGGTTTCAGGCTGGGTTCTCAAGATGCCCAGGGCAGGTGAGAAAGCCAGAAGTGGACAAAATAAATGCTCTGGACCCCACAGTCCTATATCATGCTTCCTATATCAAGTGCCACAAAAGATGCTTTTTTCAAAATAAGCTGTTCATTCTAAAAACACAAAAATAAAAAATTTTGGAAACAAATGCAAGCTCTTTGAATATAAATCGATCTGGAATCTGGTGACCTGGCTCTAGTACCCAGAAGTCACTTTTTTTCACCATGAAAGCCTATATATTATTTTCTAAGAGGCTGCTGTTTCCTAGGAGCTGTTTCCTCCACTGTAGAAAGGACAGTGGGGAGAAGCTGAAAGGTGTGCGAGAAGTCTCTCTCCTGGAGGTCACACAGAGCGTCTGGTCAGCTGAGCAGAAATTCCATGCTTTTCTAGTATTTAGAAGTTATAACGTTTTAGCTCCCAAATCAAATTTTTTACAGTGAACGAAGAAGCGCAGGTTGACCCAATTAACTGAAAGGTAATGGTCTTTGGGCTGAAAACTGCTTCATGGCAGATGGAAACATCTGGGAGCAGCCTACCTAGGGTCACTGCTGTGGAAATGGAAGAGGGTGGAGACCCTCCACAGAGACCCTGCTCCAGTCCCGCAGTGCCATCCAGCACTCCCCGCCTCCCGCACAAAAGTTCAATGAGAATGAATTTCAGAAGCAACACATGATACAACACGTGCACATAGTGAAAAAAGGAAGTAGTGCAGAATGGCTTACAATAAAAAGCAACAGTCTCCTTCCCAGGCCTTCCTTCACTGTCACCTCTTTTCCTAGTTTTTCTAGTGATTGCCAGCATAATGCTAAATAATACATTTTATGCTGCAATTTCTTGATCCATCTGCTTTAGACATTGTTGACTCCCTGTTTTAAAAGATAAGTTTTTGGTGTATTTACACTAGCCCTCCAACTCCCCTCTTTCAATTTTTTGATAGTTTTAATATAACTATTCCATGGGTTTATTTTTGGTAAATTTGTTTTTCTCTCTTTCTGATGTTAAGTTAAGCTCTTTCATCAGCTCTGGACACTGTTTCTTGATTCCCTCCCAGGCAAGTTGTTGTGATTGGTACCTCATCTTCCCCTTCACTTCTCACCTTTTTCCCCTCAACTTCCATCATCTTATGTATCAGCTTTTACATTGTCAAGTATGGTAACAGAAACAGTCTATGTTGTTTTGTATTGAGTCTTCAAAATCTGGTGGGCATTTAATAATTATAGTGCTTTGTACTAGCCATGTTTCAGGCACTCAATGACCACATGTAGCTAAAGCCTACTATTTGATAATACTGATCTAGAGCATGTATCTTTTCTTTCATATTTTCTCTTTGACTATTTTCTCTACTTAAGGCAGAACACCTCAGTTTTATCTTCCAACTCTCTTACTGAATGTTGTATTCCTGCAATCACTTAGAATTTCCCAGAACTTTTTTGTTGTCTTTTATTATTTTTAAGTGAAAAAAAATGATAGAGACATCTAGTTCTTGTGTAATAAATCTAATATCTTCTCACATCTGTGCACATTGATGAAAGATTTTGTTGTTTTGTTTTGCTTTGGGTCTCTTCTGTTCCAGTTCTCTTTCCACTGGAGTCAGTTTTTGTGTTTGTTTACTTTGGCTTTCATATGCCTGGTGATCTCTGTATGTTCACATTTAAAGGTAAAGGACTCCGTGGACTAATCTAGGCAGGGGATGTGAATTTCTTCTATTTGGCACATACGAGTGGGCAAGGAGCTGGCTGTTAGGCTGGGGAACAAGGCAGAATTTTATAGGGCTTCTACCATGGCCATGTTGTTAGTTTAGGGATGGGTCCTATGGTTTTGGCTGGGACAAAATGCTACACTACCTAACTCTATGGTAGATGATATGTGTTGGGGTAGGGGAGGCACTGCCTCACAGCTTTTCCAAATTCAGACTTTCTATTAGCCCCCCTACACACACACTTCTTGTTCCTCTCCTGCCAACCTTGAGCTCCAGACTCTCTACATGGATGGCTTCTGCCTTGTTTTATTTATCAATAAGCTTTCTGTCTCTGAGAAGTTTATTAGAAACTCTCATCCACGGAAGCCCTGGACAACCACGCCCCTCACATACTGTTTGCTCACTCTTACAGGTTGTCTTGGTTTGGGGTCTCTAGAAGGAGGGCCTGAGATGGGAATTCTTATGCAAGTGACTTATTGGGAGAGTGGTCTCTGAAGAGGCAGGGTGAGGGTAGCAGGATTAGGGCAGGACAAGGAGCTAAGTAGGTTGTGGTCTCAGCTAGAGCCTAGCTTCAACTTGACCCCCTGGGGAGCTCTGGGGCAGGAATTGCCTGGAGAAGTTGTCGGCCTTTAACACATTCATGACAGCTAGGGGGAGGGTGCACCTCTGGGTAAGGTCATCTGGGAGGGTCACCAACAACCACACCATGTGATTTCTCCATTTTAAAAAACTCCTTTTTGTTATTTGAATGTATTCTTAGGAGCAAGGAGAGATAGATACATGTGTTCAGTATTCCATCTTGAACCAATAGTCCCTTGATATTGTTTTGGAAAGTTGTGTTCTTACCAACAAAAAAAAATTCTTAAATAGTATGCACAAAACTGTTATCAGGGAAAAAAGATCTAAATTTGAAAATATCCCAATTCTTCCAGGAAATAAAATAATCGCAGTGCAGAATCAACAAATATTTATTGACTACTTGCAGTCATGTTGGTCCATTTCCAATATATGATGTCATTTAACCCCACACCACTATCTTCATTTATTCCTAGCAGATGAGCAAACTGAGACTCAATAAATGTCTAGCTCAAAATAGGACTTTTATCCTTTACCCTTTATCCTATTTGACACCACACCATCGGCCTCTCTGAAATGAGAAACTGCACCTTGACTTAGTAGCAGCTGTGTGAGCTGAAATTCCAATAGAGGAGAAGCTGTCTCTCTGACCAAAGAATTGTACATCTCCATGATCTCACTTTATTTAAAAAGGAAAAGAGGAAGAACCCTCATCCTAGATCACATGTTATGTATTTACATATAATCTTTCATTTAATTCTCTAAACAATCTTATAAATTACTCATTTTTATGTTACAAAATTTCAAATTCTGAAAGATTAAGTAACTTGCCTAAAGTAAAACAAGTAGTGAATATTGGAGCTGGAATTTAAATCCCAGTCTTTCTAATCTCAAACTGATGCTGTTTATTAACAATCAGTAGACACTAATTTAAGAGGTTGAAAATTCCCTCAGTGTTTGATGGGTCTGATTAAGCCCAGACACAGCACCAAATCAGATCAGTTCATTAAATTTGTTTATTTCAAATTTCATAATTGACAGAATAATGCCCAATCACAATTATTGAAATATAAGCAGTTTAATGATTCATACTTGTCATGAGGGTACTGTTCTTGGCAGTTATCTATAGTCTATTAGCAAAACAGAAACAAATCCAACCAGTGTCATGTATCTTCCAGGAGACTGACAATGGGGATAGTAGTAAGATTCTCTGTTTACTCTCTGCAACATTTTCCTATTAGCAAACAATTTATCTACCCCCACAATACTTCTCTTTGCCCCACATAATCAGTCATCAGCCACTCCCATTAATATCTCATCAACCTTGGAAAGATCACCATTGGTAGATGATAAGAGATGGTTTCTAATATAGTCTTAGTTTGGGCATGTGTCTGATAAAAATATTTTCCTCCAAAAATTACCTGGGTAGATGATTACCCAAATCCTCTCATTTGCACCTTGCTTCCAAATAAATTCAGTGCAAAAAATGAACAAACAAAAACCTTTGCATCTTTTCCAGACTTTAGACTTGAAATATTTCAGAATGTATCAATAACACTTTTCACAAGCCCATGAGGATCTAACCCTCCTCATGTTCTTTGTGATTAATATGTTTGCTGCAGGATCAGGTCTCTAAGTGGTTTTTAATTCCTAGAGGAAGATAAGAAACTCCTAAAATAAAATAATAGCTCCTGGGTTTTAGTAGGCTAAAACACTTGTTCCAGGGAATGACATCAAAATGATGAAACGACATCCCTCAGCAAATTTCAGTGATGGCATCAGGAGAAGAGCAAAAACTGACTTAAATCTGTTGAAGTGCAAAGTACAATTTGATCTAATTGAGAGATTCCTGCTTTCTACACGCAGGGAGTTCAGAAATTTGTGTGGGCGCCACGTTTCAGTAGCAGAACGTAGCAGTGACTAAACTAAGAGATGTTTTGGGGTTTCCAGAGGATCTTGTTGTCATTTTCTTTCATAAGAATGTTCCAAGAATAAATATAAGGAATGTTAAGTTTACTGAGGGGAAAAGTCATCAGAGACAAACTGTAATTGAACAGGCAGTACAATCACAGAGTGCTGTTCTCATTAAGCACACTGCCCCTTTCTGCAGGGACTTTTTCTACAGCTATGTGCACTTCATATATTAAAAGTGAGGCCTAGCTAATAATAAGAGAAGTGATAACTGAAATCACTATATACACAATACTGGGATTGAGTGGATGTACTTCCCTAACCCTATAGTAAACAATACTGGGACTGAGCAAAAATGACTTAGCTGCTTGTTCCAGAAAATACCTGCACCTGGAAGTTAAGGCTGTTAAGCCAAACAGCTAACTCATCAAAACTAACATCTTGCTCATCAAGACTTACTTTGAGACCTTCATCTCACTGTTACCACAATCTAAAGGTGCTACGTCACAAACTCTGCTTGGCCCTAAACAGTTCCTGCCTGCAAGATCTACCTTAAAGTCACCCCCACGGACACTAAAGCCCTGTAAATACTCTGTCCTGACTTCTCCTGACTCTCTCAAGACGGTGTTGTCCCTTGAGGCAGTAAATCTGATCAATTTAGCTTTGCTGATCAATAGCTGTTTTTGGTGGTCAGGAGTCAACAGTAGCTACAGCCTCGTTCGTTGATTGGGAGTCTACGATGTACCAGGTACCATGCATTGTGCTTTATATACATTATTTCTAATCTTTACTGCAGCTCTGCAAGGTAATGTTGTTATTTCTAATGTACAAAAAGGAAATGGAGACTCAGGGAGGTTGGTAAACTGCCCCACTACACAAATAGGAAATGGCAGATCCAAATATCAATCTGAGTCTGTCTGGCTCCAAAAACTTTTGAGCCACCAGATAGGTCACTAGTCATTTGAAAATATAGTGTGGGGAGAGAGAGAGAATCCCTCTCTGCCCTTTCCCTTAAGGTTCTTATGGCTGGCCAAATAATCAACAAGACAGGTTAGCAGGAGAAAATAATACCAAGTTTAATAACATGTATACATGGGAGAAACTCAGAAATGAGCAACTCGTCCCTCTGTCTAAGCTGCTTGCTTAAGTATTGTAGCTAAACGCTAGGAAGGTGTTGGGGGTGGCTAGTGGTCTGGGACTTCAGAGGTCAAGAAGACAATTCTTTTCAGGTTCATCTGTAGATAATGTGGTCAGGGAGAGAGAGAGTTTTTTGATAAAAGGGGCTTGGTGCACCTCCCATTGTAACATCTATTTTACATTATCATTACAGCCATCATGATAGAAGATCTTTTCCAGGAAGGAGCCACCATGTCAAATTCTTTAGGCAGTTAGTGGAGGAGGTCAAATGTCCCTCAGGGAAAACAATCAAGGTAAAGAGATATATTTCAGGGTGGCCAAATCTTGATCTCCCACAATAGCGTAGAAAGTCACATCCCTACCTCATTCCTTATGCTAAAATTGATTCCAAATGCACCAATGAATAACTTGTAGAAAATGACTTTATTATTCCATCCCTTCATTAGATTTTAGTTATACATTCTTTTACAATTTTAGTGGTAAATGCAGATAATTATACCATGTGTTTTTGACTTATATAGTGTTATATAATTTTCAATTTCCGAGAAAACCACAAAAACTCCAGAAATCTTCAACTCCACTTACTTCCTCCTACTTTATGCACTATTATTGTCATGAATTTTAATTCTACATACAGTTTAAACTACATAAGATATAATATTACTTCTATATATAGCCCATATTTCTTTTTATTCACTCACATATTAATCTTATCAGTAGTCTTTCTTTCCTGCAATTTTGAGCTTCCATCTGGGATAATTTTTCTTCTACTTGAAAAACCCTTTAGTATTTTCTTTGCTATCTGTCTGCTAGTGACATATTCTCTGCTTTGTGTTAAAAATTCCTTTATTTTGCCTTAATTTGAAGGAAACTGTCACTTGATGTACAATTTAAGGTCAACAGCTGTGTTCTTTTATCAATTTGAAGACATCATTTCATTGTCTTTATTCTGTAGAAAAGTCAGCAGAAATCAGAAGCATCTTATTTTCGCTATTTTGGAGAAAGTCTGTCCTTTTCCTCTAGCTGTTTTACGTATTTTCTCTTTGTCTTTGGTTTCCAGCAATTTTACTATAATGTACTTAGTTATGGTTTACTTTTTATTTATTTTGCTTGGGGTTCATTCTTTCTCTTGAGTCTGAGGCTTGATTTTTTTTTTTTTTGGCTTGGGAAAATTTTGACCATGATCTCTTCAGTTATTTCTTCTCACCTGTTCTCTCCATTACTTTTGGCATGCCAACTACACGTCCCATGAGTCTCATAGACACTTTTCTATACTTTCCACTTTCACTTCTTTGTTCTTTACCTTGAATATTTTCTTCTGACTTAACTTCCAGTTAACAAATTTTCTTATCAGCTATGACTCTTATATTAAACTCATCATTTGAGTTTGTAATTTCCATTATTGCAATTTTCATTTATAGAGTTTCCATTTGATTATTTTTTTAATATCATTTCTAAATTTCTGCTGGGAAATGCCTTCTAATTCTCTGGACATATTGATCATAGTTATTTTAAAGTCCATATCTGCTAACTTTATCATCTGAATCACTTGTTTTTATTTCCTTTATTTTCTCTTGATTGCTAGTCAACTCTTCTCTCTCTGTGTACCTGGTTATTTTTTTTTTTATTGAGTTTTGGAATATATTTAAAACATATAGAGAAAATGTGAGACTGCTGATATTAACTTCCTCCAGGGAGGATTTCCTTTTTGTTTTAGCAACGAGGGAAAGACTGTCTTAATCCAATCAGTAATTGATTGGCTTCATTCCTTGTGCGGGCTAGTCTGTTTTCAGGTTCATTCGTACTCCTGGGATAGAACCCTTTGGAACGCTAAACAATTTCTTGAATGTTACTGGTGTCCTTCCTCCTTGGTGGGCCCTGAAATTCTAATTTTCATACCTTCATCCCTGAGAGATTGTCAAAACTCTGCTCAGCTTAACTTTTCAGCACCCTTATTCAGTATGAGAAATTGTTTTGAGGGCTGCCAAATACTGGGTTTACTTTAAAAAATTTTAGTTGTTCTCAGAATGAGGAGTGTTCCAAGACAACCTAGTTTAGCATTCCTGTGAGGAACTCCCATTTTTTTTTAAAAAAACGTAAACTTACTTCTTGCGTTTTCTATATAAAATTAAGACCAGGCTTTGAGTAAATCTAAAATGTTTACATATTTTAAAGTATAAAATTCTTCAAAGGGCAAAAATAAATCTAAAATAATATCTGTTTTAGATATTATTTTGTCTAAATATATCTCTTTTGATATATTTAGCCATATCTGTTTCCTAGGTAAAATAGGAAGGAATTTGCTGACAAGTTTTCTTCTCTTTCCAATAATAATATACACCCAAGCATGACTGTGACAGCGCTTTCTCAGTCTATGCAACCATTCCAAATAATACTTTCACCTACCTATCATTTGACAACAATCACCTGTCTTCCTCTACCTCACGTTAAGTTCCTATAACTAGCCATCTGGGAGAGTAACAGAGGTAGGAGTTCGCTACATAGGAGGAAGGGACCAGAGGAGAATTTTTTTTGCTGTTATTTTTCAGAATGTCTTCAAATGAACTGGCTTGGGATCACTTAAATGGCAATAATTTCAAGTAATGGGTTTAAATAGATTGAACTGATTAGGTTAACAGTGAGGGTAGGTCTGGGTCCAGATAAACTTCTAGAATGTAATTTTGCCAACTCTCCACTTCTGCTTTAGGCATCCCTTCTACCGCCTCAGACCTCCTCTACAGTCCGAGGTTTCAATCTCTCAGGAGGTCACCTTTAGCCAACTATCTTCTCATCCTAATGTGATATTAGTTAATCATGTTTACTCAGCTCACATATTGTCATTTTAAAAATGGGACTCATAAATGCTAGTGAAATGAAAAGTGGTGGAATTTTAGTAACCTTGACAGATTCTGAGCATAAGTCTTGGGAGGTGACATTCCTGCTTTGAGGCACCTACAGAACATGTAAGTCGATAGCTACATTGTTTCCTCATTTAACGGATCTTGTTAATTTTTTATTTATTTGGTTGCCCACATTCATTGGTAGTTTATGCCTGGATCTGCTCTTCTTTTTGCAAACTAATGACTGATGAACTGTTAAACTTGCCTTCGTTGTAGGGAAGGTCAAAGAAAGTACCATTTTATGTGTGCCAGGCATTACAGCAGAGGGTTTTATCTGTATCATTTAATTTCATTTTATTATCACAATGGTTGTGGAAGATAGGCATTAGGCTATTTTCAATTTAGCAAACTAAGACTCCAAGAGATTGAGTAACTGGGGCAAAGCTAATAGTAAGTTATGGAACTAGAATTCAACCTTGGCCTAGCTAACCCAGGGACACTTTCTGCTAAGACTTTTTGATTCATAAAATGCTGTTGGTCTACTGAATTCTCTTTTTTAAATATAGCACAGTAAAACATTCTGCTCATGTTTATTCTTTTGTTACCAAGAAGAAGAAAAAAGATTTTCAAAACCAATTGGATGTTTCAAAATGTGGATGGTTAAATGAACAAACCATTGGATAGAAGCATCAGTAAAGGATTCTAGCAATGGCATTAAACTGCCATGCAGCAGAGATGCACACAGTGGGAAATTCAGAGGATAGGTTTCATGTTTGTCTGTATTTTAGGACTTAATTTTTATCATTTGTTTTTTCTTCCATAATTAAATGGTTGATTTATGTTCTGATTATATAAATTAATATGTGTTCATCATATAAAGAAATATTAAGCAATATAAAAGCAGATAAGGAAGAAATCATCAGAAATCTCACCATCCTAACATAATCGTCATTATATTTTGAAGAACAGTTTTAGAGAATGCATGACATAAGTATACATACTTTTAGAAAATTGGACTGTTATAATATACATGCTATGTTTGAAATATGCTTTTGGAACTCCACAGCGTGATACACAGTTTTCCATTACTGTGGAGTTACCAATTGTGTATGAGTACTATGATTTTTTCAACCTGTCTTCTATTGATGGAAATTCTTTCTAATTTCTTATAATTATAAATAATCTCCAAATGAACATTTTCTATACTCTTGTCCATTATCCTCTTAGAGTAACTTCCTGGAAACAGATTTAAAAATGGATCAAAAAGTATCCACGTTTAAAATGTGTGTGTGTGTGTGTGTGTGTGTATATATATATATATATAATCAAACTAACTTTCATAAAATCTACATATATTTTGGTAAACCAAATCGTTTGAGCTATAAGGAAATGCTTCTTCCCCTCCCCTGATATTTCCTTCAAACTGAGGGAGCTCAACTAGTATAACACTGTTGGCCTCTGTCTTCCCTGCTTTATTCTATCCTGGGGGAGATTGACTAATTTATATGACTGATAAATTTGAAAAGAATCAACCGAACATCCTCAGATTTGCTTTACCCCTTTTCATCTTGGAGGTCAGTCTGTTCACAGAAAGCACACATTTCACTTGCTTCTGCCCGCTGTAGTTCACACAGAGGGGCAAGCCCTGGACAAGTGGTACACGTCTCTAGGTGGGTAAGTCAGTTTAGTTCTGGGATTTAGCATTGGGAAGATCATTTGCTGCACATGCTAAGCTATGTCCTCCAACTTAAAGTTTGTCAGAAACAAAGGTAATATTTTAGTCTTCACACATCTTATATATTTCAATCTGTTCAGAACCTGGATAGGGAAGATACGTGCTATTTATTAGAGCTCCTTAAAAAACCCATCATTAGAAAGTCCAATTTCCCACATCCATACCAAACCAGGTTATTACTAATGTTTTATTTCTTGCTAATTTTATAGGTGAATAATAATATCTCATTATTTTAATATGCCACTTTTTGATTACTAGTGTGATCTCACATCTTTTCAAATATTTATTGAATACTTTAAACTACTTCTGTCATTTTCCATGTTACTATTGAGATGTACATCTTTTTGTTATTGATTTACAAGAATTCTTTATAATTAAAACTATGAACACTGCCATATATTACTATGGCAGTCTAGACTTCTAGATTAACTCAATAACGTATAACTAATAGTAATAATAATGTATTTCAACTCTTTCTAGGATGCCTTTATATTTCAACCATGATTGAGGGGATGCTACAACTGGCATTACATTCATCCTTTTTGGATGATACCTTGAGATTATATCCTATTCTTCCTTCTTGGTACAGCAGGTTGGGCCATGGTTCAAAAGACATTATTGACAACACATTCACTATAATTTCCAACTATCTCAAGGAAAAAAATACTGGTCTGTAAATTTATCGAACCCACATACTAAAAGTATGCATGAGAAATGAGGTACAGATAATTGGTTTAACTTTTTTATTCACCCTATGAAAGTAAATGGGACTCCTTTAAAAATCTCTGACATAAAACATGCTCCAATTCTTTAAAATTGCTGATGGGATAGGGATAATTTTATTTCTAGCTTTTCTTGATTTTATTTTATTTTTAATGTAACTTTTATTGAAGTAAATGTACAAATCGTAAGTATAAAAGATCTATGAATTTTAACAAAGTGAACACATAAATTTGTGTAACCAGCACTCAAATAAAAAACAGAACGTTTTTTCTGTACCAGAGGACCACATGTGCCCCCTTTTAGTCGTTCCCCACAAAAGTAACCACAATCCTGATTCTTAAAAATATATTAGTTTTGAGTGTTTGTGACTTTATATGAAGAGAATCACTGAGTATGTACTTTTTTGTATCTGGCTTCTTCTCCTCAATATTTTGTTTGTGAGTTTATCAATCTTATTTATAGTTCGTTGTCAGCTGTGACCTCATTCAGTGTGCCCAAAGTTTCAGTCATGTATCTATTTTTTACGATTTTTGTTACATCCGCATACTAATGGTTCTATTATTTGTTTAATATGTCTTCTTTAAAATGATTCAGTTTTTTAATATAATCTCACTCTGAACTCTGAAATCTATGAAACCATGAGGTTTCCTGTGCTGGTTATATGTTTCTAGTACATTTAAAATAAACACAAACTATTAAATTTAAAAATATTTGTACATGAAATATTCAAAATAATCTCATACCACAGTTTGTACCAAGTGGCCAAGAGTCTCAGTTGCAAAAGAATTTCTGTGAAAAGTGCATTTTCTGGACAATTCATTATATTCCAAGGCTGATCTTTTTCCTGGCTCAGAAACTCACAAATTCAGATCTTGCCAGTATCCCCCAGTTGCTCAAATTCTAGGAAGCTTAATCAAATCGACAAATCTTACAAGACAACTATAGAAAGCAAGAATGCCAATTTGAAAAAATGCAATGAAACTACAACTGCTAGCCTGAGAGCTCACATCAGTACGAACAGAACACTCTCTCTTTATAGACAAGCTACCCCTGGAGCCAACTAACAACATGAAGGTTTCTTTCTAAGTGTGGGATCAGAACAAAAAGGCTTAGTATTAATAGTCAAGACTCACCGGCCTGGAAGCAAACACTCCTGTCTCTCTGGGGTGACTTGCAAATTACTTCTTCAGCACATATAAAGTCTACTCCATATCTGCTCTCAGCCACCAATAGCATTTCCAAGTAGAGGGGTGGGGGGAAGGAATACCTTATTATTGATTTCATTCACTTTTAGAGGTGAAACTGATGTTCAAAGAAGGTCATTAATTATACCCTAATAAATGGTGAGGCCATAGTTCTTTCACAGATATATCTAATTATAAAGGGTATGGTTTTCCCATTATGTTATATGTCTTTGCTAACTAGGTAGGCCAACTTCTCCAATCTATTTCAGTTCTCCAGAATTCAGTTTCTAAAGTTGTAAAAAGATGTTAATTTTTTTTTTCTTGCAGCATCATTTGTTTAGCAGATATAAGAACTGAATCCTTAAGAAGTTCCAGTTCCAATGTGGAGGCATGAGCCCATTACAGCCCATCTCTTCTGCTGATTACAACTAAAAGTTCTGGACAAAACACAAAGAAGTACCCAAGGATGCTTAAAAATAAACAAAAACAGATGCCTTGAGGATGGATGTCAAAACATAGAGAAGTGATGAAGCAGGGTGAGTTTCCCTGTTTTCTTTTTTCTTTTAATGGCTTCATCCTAAGAGTGAGTTCTCAGCACAGCTGTGAGATGGTGGCAGCAGCACAAGTAGCTAATACTTGAATAAAAACCCTGTGTTTCAGGCCAGAGAAACCAGGGAAAGGAGACCTTGGTAGCTACAGAATGAGTAGAGGATCCCACAGTGAAGAAAGCCAGAGGGGGCATCTCCTAATTCTGTGTATGAACCTGCTCAAGTCCTCAGGCTCACTCTTGAGCTACACAGGCACACGTCAGACAAAAACCAGCATGGCGAAGCTTAGAGATCTGAACTGGAATTTGAACTGCCTCCCACAGAAGGCAAGACAGAACTTTCAGTTTGATTCTAAGCCAGCTGATTGTCTGCCAAAATAAAAACCTCAACATTCCCCAAAAGGTTGTAACAGGACCCAAAATCTAAACATCAAACTATCAATATCCAAGACACAGTCCAAAGTTACTCAGTGTGCAATGAAGTACACACACACACAAAAAGCAGTAAATAGAAACCAGCCCCTAGAAGATCCAGATGTTGGGATTATTATTAAAGCAACTGTTACAACCATACTCTATGAGATAAAGGAAAACATACTGGAAGTGAACAGAAAGACGTAAGTTCTTAGCATAGAAATAGAAATTATAAAAGACATAAGTAGAGATTTTAGAACTGATAAATAGAATATCTGAAAAATTTTAAAAAATCACTGGATGGCCTTAAGAATGAAGACGAAAAAAAGGAGTCAGTGAACTAAGGTAGAAAAATAAAATTATTCAACCTGAAAAATAGAGACATTTTTTAAAAAAAGAAAACAGATCCTCAGAGACCCAGTGAGACAATACCAAAACATATAGCATATGAGTCATTGGACTCACAGAAGGAGAAGAGAAAGAGATTGTGGAAAGAAAATATTTGAAGAGATAATGGCCAAAAACTTCCCAAGTTTGGTAAAAGATATAAATTTACAGACTCAAGAAATGTGTGATTCAAAATAGGGTAAATCCAAGCAAAACTACAGATAGACAAATCGTAATCAAAATACTGCAAAACAAAGATAAAGACAAATATCTTTTTTTTTAATTTTTTTTTTTTTTTAGATTTTTATTTATTTATTTTTTCCCTCCCCAAAGCCCCAGTAGATAGTTGTATGTCATAGCTGCACATCCTTCCAGTTGCTGTACGTGGGACACGGCCTCAGCATGGCCGGAGAAGCGGTGCGTCAGTGCACGCCCGGGATCCGAACCCGAGCCGCCAGCAGTGGAGCACATGCACTTAACCGCTAAGCCATGGGGCCGGCCCTAAAGACAAATATCTTGAAGGCAGCTATAGGAAAACAACACGTTACACACAGGGAAACAATGATTTAAGTGACTATGGATTTCTCATCAGAAGATATGGAGGCAAGAAGACAATGGAATAACACCTTAAAAGTGCTGAGAGAAATGAACATTCAACTCAGAAATTTATATCCAGGGAAAATACCTTTCAGGAATGATAGTGAAATAAAGACCATCTCAGGTGAAGAAACTAAGAGAATTTGTCACCAGCAGAGAAGCTCTAAATGCTAAAGGAAGTTCTTCAGGCTGAAGGGAAATGATATCAAAGGGAAACTTGAATCTCCAGGAATGAAGGAAAAGCAACAGAAATTGTAAATATCTGGGTAAATATGAAATAGAAACACATATGACTGTTGAAAGTAAAAATCATAGCATTGTCTAATGGGGTTTTCAAGGCATATGGATATAATCCATCTAACAACTGTAACATTAATTTCAACTGCGGAGTGCTAAGTTGACCCATGTGGTTGCAATGTCTGCATTACACCTGAAGTGGTACAATACTAACTATAAGTAGACTCTGAAATTTAGGTGTGCATATTGTATCCCTAAAAAAATATGCATAAAGAGAGTCAAAATGTTAAAAGGTAAATTAAAATGGAATACTAAAAATTACTCAAACATTCTAAATAAAGGCAATAAGGGAAACAGAAACAAGAATCAGGAGTAAGAAAGAAAAGAAATAATAAAATGATAGATCTAAATCTAACTATATAGATAATTTTATTAAATACAAATTATCTAAGCGGTACAATTAAAAGACAAATAATCAAACTGGATAAATAATGAAGACCCAACTATATGCTCTCTACAAGAAATCAACTTTAAAGATGTACATAAATTAAAAGTAAAGATCAAAAACGATATAGCATGCAAGGATTAATCAAAAGAAAGCTCCACTGGCTATAAATAGCAGACAAAGTAGACTTCAAAATGAGCAATATTATGAAGGATAAAGAAGGGAAGTTAAATGGAAATAATTAAAAGTCTGAATGTGTATGCATCTCAACAGAGCTTAAATAATATTGAATAGGAAACTGACAGAACTAAAAGGAGAAATAGACCAATCTACAATTATAGTTGGAGATTTCAACATTCTTCTCTCAGCAATCAATATAGCACGTAGACAGAAAATCAGTAAAGAGAATAGAGGGCTTGAACAACATTAGCAGCCAACTTACCCTAATTGATATTTATGTTACACACCACCCAACAAATGCAGAATATGCATTCTTTTCGAGTGCACATGAAGCAATAACCAAGAAATATAATATTCTGGACCAGAACACAAACCATAACAAATTTAAAAGAATTAAAATCAGATAAAGTATGTCCTCTAACCATAGCAGAATTAAAGTAGAAACCAATAACAGAATATAGCAGGAAAATCCCCAAATAATTGGAAATTAAAGGATTTTAAATAACACAGGGCTTAAACAGGAATTCACAAAGAAAATCAGAAAATATTTTTAATTGAAAGAAAATGAAAACACAACATACAAAATTTGTGGGATATAGCTAAAAAAATATACAGGGAAACATTAAATTTCAAATTGATTATTGAATCAATAATTTAAATTTCACCTTATCAAACTAATAGAAGTAGAGCAAATTAAACCCAAAGCAAACAGAAGAAGGAAATAATACAGAGAAGAGTAGAAATCAATGAAATTGAAAACAGAAAAACAATAAATTAATGAAAACAAAAGTTGGTTCTTTGAAAAGATTAAGAAATTTGATATTCCTCTAGACAGATTTAACTAGATAAAAAGAAAAAGAATGTAAGAGAGTCCATCACTACTCACCCTACAGACATTAAAAGGATAATAATGGAATATTATAAAAGATTTTGTGCCCATCAATTTGAAACTAAGATGAAATGGATAACCTGAATGGCCCTAAATATATTAAAGAAATTGAATTCATAGTTAAAACCATTCTACAAAGAAAACTCGTGCCTTTTGAAAATTCTACCATACGTTGAGGAAAAAAAAACAATTTAACACTAACTCTTCCAAAAACTAGAAGTGAACATATCCTAACTCATTTTATGATTCCAGGATCATCTTGATACCAAATCTAGACAAAGTAATGACAAGGGGGGAAAAAAAAAAACCTACAAAAAAAGATAATACCTCATGATCAAGTAGTGTTTATCTCATGAATGCAAAGCTTGTTCCACATTTTAAAACCAATTAGAATGGCTAAAATCTTTAAAATAAATAAATAAATAACTGACAATACCAACCAGAACGTATATGTGTCACTGATGAGAATGCAAAATGGCCCTACTACCTCGGAAAATAGTTTGATAGTTTCCTATAATGTTAGACATGTACTTGTTATATGACACAACAATTCCACTTCTTGGTACCCAAAAGATATGAAAATTTTATATTCACATAAAAACCTGCAAGCGGATGTTTATAGGAGCGTCATTAATAATCTACAAAAATTGGAAATAACTCAATGTTCTCAAACTTGGGAATGGATAAGCAAACTTACCTGTGGTCCATCCATAGGACAGTATACCAGTCAGAAATGGAACAGAACTACCTGTGCATATATCATCATGGATGGATCTCAAATGTGCTATTTCAACTAATAGAAGCCAGATTTTTTTTAAAGCCATATATTACATGGTTCCATTTGTATAGCATTTGGAAAAGACAATATTATAGGAATAGAAAACAGATCAGTGGTTGACAAAGTCTGGGGTAAGGCCAGGGGTTGATTACAAAGGGATCTGAAGGAATTTGGAGGACAGGTGGGTGTTCAATTTCTAGACTGTGGCTATTGTTACATGAATGTATGTTTTTGTGTATAAATTTTGGCTAAATTTAAAAAATTAAAGTTAATAGTGAATGAGTCAGAATGGGTGAATACATATTTGGAGTTCATCAGCCACAGAAACAGAGAAAAAAGAAAATCATAGAAACAAATACTGGAATATAAGTATTGTTCATGACAGACGAGTTTTAACTAGTGAGCTTTGAGTATTCTTGACATCAAACATTAAAATTGTCTAACTTGGTCATTTCTCAACTCCGGTGTGAGGCCAGGTATGATTCTGTGATGACATTGTCAGTTTTACAATGTTTCTTTTCTTAATGTTAATGCATCTTCTAGGCAAAACAAAATAGGTGACCAGAAGAAGAAGGAAAAGAAGAAATAGAAGGAGAATGAGAGAGAAGGAGAAGAAGAGAGAAGGAGAAAGAGAGAGAAGAAAAAGGAATAGGAGAGGATACTGTGTATAACTTTATCCCAACAAATTTGATGGCTCTGATGAAATGGATACATTTGTTGAAAATTACAACTTACCACAATTGACAAGAAGAAAGAAAAAAATGAAGATTCTATATCCATTAAAGAAATTGAATTTGTTATTGAAACAACTACACACACACACACACACACACACACACATGACTTTCAGGTGTGCATGTTTTCCTACAAAGTGCAATGTGTACTATTATCGCATGGTAAGCAGAATAGTGCCCCGCCCCACCCAAAGATGTCCTTGCTCTTATCCCCAGAACCTGTGACTCTGTTGGGTTATATAGCAGTAGGGGCTTTGCAGATGTGATTAAAGTTAAGAACTTTGAGGTAGAGAAAGTATCCTGCTTTATCCAGGTGGGCCAGATCTAATCATATGAGTCCTTAAAAACAGAGAACTTTTCCTGGCTATTATCAAAAATAGATGTGATGACAAAAGAAGGGTCAGATGGATGCTAATTTACTAGCTTTGAAGATTGAGGAAAGGAAATGGGAGGCCCAGAATGTGGGCAACATCTGCAAGCTGGAAAGGCAAATAAATGGATTCTCCCCTAGAACCTCCAGAAGGAACACAGCCCTGCTGAAACCTTAATTTTAGCCCGGTGAGACCTACGTCAGACTTCTGAACTATAGAACTGTAAGATAATAAATCTGTGTTAAGCCACTAAATTTGTCATAATCTGTTTTATCTGCAATAGAAAACTAATATATATCCCAATTTTTTTAAATAATATATGTATATTTTATGTTAAAAAGAGAAAAGGGATATATTTGGCCAAGTGTTAACAGTGGTTGTCTCAGAAATTATGGAAATTTTTAATATTATTCATCATATATTTTAAAGTTTTTTTTGAGTTTCTACAAATAGAATGCTGTAAGTTTTATAACCACAAAACACATTAAATTATACTTTTCAAAAAATAGAAAACCAACAACCTCTAAGCGATAATTCTGACATATTATTCCTGAGCAAATAAGCCACATCTTTCAAATTATTCACTTCCTCTTTCAACAAGCACTTACAAAGTCCCCCTAAAATGAGCTAAATTAAACAAGCATATGTTTTATTTTTCTTAAAAAGAGGAAAGTGAAATTTCAAGTGAATCACATAATCTGCACTGTCACTTTCAAAGACTGAAATTGGACCCATTTCAAGAGTGACAGGTGCTTGGAGTTCCCTCTTTAGTAGGGGTGAGCAATACATTAGCACCGAGCCCTCCATGGTCTCCCCGCAGATCTCTCTTCAGATCAAAAGTACATTTTCCAGGTGACTGCCTGAGTTAAAAATAAATGTTTGTTCCAAAAGGACAGTGAGATCCTGAACAGATGCTCTAGATAAAAAAAATGACGATATTTTATTGGTGAATTTTCATCTCTAATGGGTTTTCACATATGTCTCCCATGATAACAGTCCAGGAACTTGGGACAGCAGCAACACATCACAGAGCAACTCTGTATGGGAAATAAGAGCTCATCATTACCTCATCCGCCCTACCATGTTTGCTTCCAAACTACAGCAAGAAACTGTACCAAGGAAATCAAACAGATGGGCCTGGCTTGGGGAGGTGGTGAGGTGGAGAAGGAAGAGGAAATCATATCTATTGGATGCCTATTAAGAATGATGCAGGAACAGTGAGAGGCACTGTTCATACTTTTTTATGACTAAGTGGCTTTTATCAAGAGGACAACAAAAGTGGGTGAAAATAAATCAACATGTTTCCCGATCAAGGTATAGAAAAGTATAAAATTTTATTCCTCTTGGAGTCATTTGAAGGATGTCCAGAAATCTTCCATCCTTACCCCCCAAAATACTTCCCCACTAACTTCAGAGATCTTCACTATTTGGTCATACGGCTCAGTTTTCTGTTACTGTGTAAATGTTGCCTGTATGGTAACACTTGGGGCCTCAGGCATCTCTTACAGCAGTGGTTCTCACAGTCTGGTCCCTGCACCAGCAGCAGTAGCATCACCTGGGACTCACTAGAAATGCAAAGTCGTGGGCCCCAAGAGTTCTGCTTCAGACCTATTGAATCAGAAACGCAGAGTTGGGAGAGAAGAGGACCGGAGTAATGTGTGTTTCTTCCAAGTCCTGAAGGTGGTTCTGATGTACCCCAAAGTTTGAGAAGCCCTAGAATACAAGTTAACATGTTACCAGGAGTGGTGGGAGAGTATTTTTTTAAATACGGCCACTGGAATCTGGTGTTTACTATTCCCTTCTGCCTATTCAAAGCAGGGTTCCTTGCTGAGACAAAGATTCCTGTGCAAGGGATCTATGAAGGAAGTGCACGCAGGAGAGACTGCAAAGGATAGAGGAGGCTGAAGAAGCCAAGCGAAGGCAAGATCCTGAAAAGAGTGTCTTCTGCCTGATCCTGCAGGGAGCTCTGGAGTGTTCATTAGCCTTCAGAGGTGTCCCAACCTGAGGCAAAGGAACAGGGCTTTCATATCCCCACACTTGTCAGTCGTTGGCTAGGGAATAAATCCCCGACATTTCTGGCTCTCTGCCAGCGCAGGCAAAGCAGCACCAGTAGCCTGAGAGCAGGCTGCGGAGAGAGAGCCATGCGTGCTGGAAGCAAAGTGCACGTGAAGGGCACACAGAAACTGTAAACGGGAAAAGGATTCAGGGCCCACACAAAGACTGGGGCAAAAACACCCCCAGGGACTGTAATTTCTCCCTCCTACCCTCTGATTCCCAAACAAGAAAAGGAGGGAGAGAAATGGGAGAGAAAATGAGTGGAGAGATGTGATGAGAGGATAAACACTGATGGATCTCAAAAGCTGGAGTTGTGCGCGTTACCCTATGGGGGTCATTGGTATGACCTCAGACCTGTGACCTCAAAGTCATACAAATAATAATGATAATAACAATAATCATGATAGTGACAATAGCTCACATATATAAGGCATTTAATATGTATCAGACACTGTTCTATGTCCTCTGTATTTATTAGCTCATTTAAACCCTCATAACAACCCTGTGAGTTCAGTACTATTATTATCCCTGTTTTATACATAAGAGTATTGAGACACAGAGCAGTCCAGAAACTTGGTGAAAGTCACACAGCAAAAAAATGGGTAAGCTGAGATTGGAACCTAAGTAGTCTGGATCCAGAATTCTTCCTCATTACCACCTCATTTTACTGCCTGACTCTGAGGTCACATAAAGACTGAATCGAGATCCATTTAAATGTCTGTAAGTTGTGGCACTAACATATAGGAAGACTATGAATAGAATTTAGAGGAGAAGAAGGGATAAATAGATTAATCCAATCAAGTGGTGTGGCAACTTCCACGTGGAGACATAAGAAATAGGTAAGGTGGAAAGTGAATCCAGTATCTGCAGGCTGTGAACTGAGATGAGGGCAGAAGGAACAAGTATAAAGCAGGTCAGCCTGGAAGTTGTGAGCTGTGGGCAAGAATCTCATCAGTATCTCAGACAGAAACTTCTCATGTCACTGAAAACCTCAGCCAGCTAAGAATGTAACCTCAAGAATTACTTGAAAAGGTTATCCTAAATATTTTGGTTTAACATAATTGTTTAATTAGTTGGTAGCATCTATCAATACAGGGAAGATTCAGAATTAGGTATAGAACTATTTAAGAGAATCCAAGCCATAATACTAATATTTTGTTTTAAATTTGTGCATATTTGGTGTTTGAATATTTATAATGAGCAGAATTTGGTCTATTAAAGTAATAGATTAGATTTGTAATTCTAATTCAAAATTTAATGTGCAATTTAATTATTGGCTTATACTTTTGGTTCTTTTTTTACTTGTTAAATCATACCTTTAAAAAGTACAAAAGAAATATGTTAACAAATAGTTAACAATCCCACAATTCTTATCCTCTTCTTTAGTCTCTGCTCCAACCCTTTTCCATTCCTAGGAGAAAATACTGTTAAAATTTTGTTTATATACTCATAGGCTTATGGTTTTAAATTGAAATCTTACTAAGTTATTGTAAACAGTATTAGAATACTGAATAAAACTTAAGATTGACATATATATAAATTTAAATTATTGGATTAATAAGAAGCACTTAAATGCTTAATTGAAATATACTTTTAAAAGGAAATAGAATATATTAAATTTATAGATGCAATTTAAAATATTTAAATGGGTTTAATTAACAAAGTTTGTAAATAGGGCCAAATAATAATTGCAGTGAAATAATGTTGTGTTTATTATACTGTTTCTCCTTCCTGCAAACTCAAGAATATTCCATTTCCAAGCCTCACTAATAGTTAGGTTGGAATCTTGTAATTGAGTTCTTGCCTATGAGAAGGTGTCACTCTGGTCTAAGATGGTTAAGAGCAGGAATGAGGAGAAGCAAAGTCCTCCAAGATGGAAAAGTTGTGAAAAGAAAGCAGCCCAGAGCCTTGAGTCACCTCAGACCTGCCCAGAAAAACCACCTTACCTGTATCTGGCTGTGACCAGAGTGAGGAACACACTTCTGTTAAAATTAAGAACAAAGGAAAACATTCAATATCCTTAGTCATAAAGGAAATGGAAATCAAAACCACAATGATATTCTACTACACACCCACTGGAATGGCTAAAATTAAAAAGATTGATAACAAATGGTGAGGCTGTGGAGTAAACAGTACTCAAACATCAGCTCAATGCAGTGTATGGACCCTGCCTTTTGTAAAGGAAAAAAAAAAAAAATTAAATCATGAGATAATCAGAAACATTTGAATATTGACTAGTAATTTGCTAATATTAAGGAATTATCGATAAGTTTTTTTAAGTGTTCAATGTTGTGGTAATCTTAAAAAAAAAGAATCTTGTATTTTAGTGGCATATACTAAAATATTCATGGATAAAATTATGTGACGTCTGGGGATTTCTTCAAAATAATCCAGTTGTGGGGAGTGGGAAGAGTGAGAAGATATAGAAAAAATAAGATTGGCCATATTTGATAATTGTTGAAGCTGGAGAAATGGTAAATAAATATTCATCAGCCTATTCTGTCTACATTTGTGTTTTAAAATAAAAAGCTTAAATGGTTTTAAAAGCAGCCAACAGAAATAAAAATAGAATTAGGACAGCTTCGTTTCTGAGTATTTGGGAAAAACTGCCTTTCTGATCAAGATGAAGAGAATAGATACAGAGAGTTGTTGTTAAATGTTATTAGAACACTGACTATAAAAAAGATTCACTAAAGCCTTTTATTAGGCCTTTTCCAGTAGGCAATGTTTTGCTTTTTGATTTGACCTGCATAGCAATAACACTCAGCGTTCTTGAACCAAGAAACTAGTTAAATTAGATGCCAGGCAAAAGAAAATACCCATTACCATGTCAAAGCTGCATCTCTGCAGGTGATCAGTGATGGACGTGGAGTGTCTGCATCTGTTCCTCTAAGAGCTCACTCCCTAATTCACATCCGAATCTGTAGGAGAAATTTCCAATGGGTAATTGGAAAACACTTTCAATTCTAGAGCCTACTCCACATCTCATTTTTATGCCTGAAATCTCAACTGTTTTATAAGCAAATTGTGATGCATTCACTGTCCTTTTAGTGAGAGAACGAATTGGGTTTTTAAAAGTTGAGCATTAGATCTGCTTAGCGGACAGAAGAGGGAACACACAGACAACATTGGGAATGGATGCTCCTAGTTCACTCCAGACGGGGAAGGATGCAGGTCTTGACTGGCTGGACTAATGGTTACAACAGCATTCTTAAGAATTTTGGCCCACACTTGGAGATCAGCTGAGTTGCCATTGTCTGATGAGTTCTATCTTTTTTCCAAAACTGAGCTGGAGGTATTAACTCCTTCTGCCAATTGGGTAGATATTCAGATGAGGAAAACTCTCTGTAGGCATTCATTTCAACATGACACAGATTTCAACTCAAACATCTCAGTCTACAAATGAGACATTCCATTTTCTTCCTTTCTTATTTTGATCCCTATACACAATCTCTCAGGAGTAGTGTTTTCTACTTACGCCCTTTCACTCTAAGGATCAACCAACCAACAGTAAGCAGTGAAAAAAATCATGGAATTTTGTGTTTGAAAATAGAAAAATCCCCAAAGTGTTGTCCATGAGATGTTTATTGACTTATAGGGAAAAAAAGGGTGGAAAAGCATACATTCAAATAAATTTAGGAATCTTAAACTTAAATAAACAGGTCTTGTTTATGACAGGGCTTCTCAAAGCATTTAATATGTTAATGCTCCCAATAAATTGCTAAAAGAAGTGTTAGATCATACATTTTCTCAATTTTATTTAGCCACATACCTCTTTCTTTTAAAGAGCAAAATACTTTGTGAAAGACATTGATTCTAATTCAATCCCTTATCTTAGAGATGATGGGACCAAGGACCAAAAAGATTTCATGCTTTTCCAAGGATATAGGGCAAATGCACCTTAGAACTGGAGTCCCTCACCATTTCTTGACCCCATGTCAGAGCACTTCCCATTACCTGATGCTCATGTCATAGCAATAACTGACACTCAAAAATATTACCTCTTAGGCTGTGTATTGATCATTGAATTTTAGCCTTACCATACTGAGTTTTGGAGGGCCAGAAACTTCATTTCTTCTTACAGGTAAGGAAAAGGAAGCCAGAGAGGATAAAGTCTTTTTCATAGATATCCCAGATCTTTGAGTGGAGTCTAAGATAAGGACAATGTTGAGTTCATCACAAGCCACCACTTGTAGTAGAGATCTGACTACTTAATAAAATGGCAATTTAATTCCTTAAGCCTCTAACTATGTGGGAGCTTTCTTCTCATGATTGCTCTCTCAGTGCAAGCAAATCAAATCATTCTCCCATTTCAATTCTTCTGCTTACTAGCTGCGTGACCCTGGGCACCTTACATAACATCCCTGGTCCTGGATTTCCCCATCTGTTAAATGGATTCATAAAGCTGCTGTGAGGATTAAATGAGCTAATATATGTAAAGTTGAGAAGAGACCTGGCACATAAGCATCACATGTGTTTGCAATCACTTAGGCACAAAACTATAGCCTAAACCAGAGAAAGCTGAGCCCCTTTCTGCCCTATGGTGCCCCAGAAGACAAAATGAGAGATCTTTCCCATCCTGTTATGTACAGGATGCAGTATTAACTAAAGGTACTGTAGAAAATGAGCACCAGCTAGCAGAAGGGAGAATTGTCTCGGAAATTTAATAGGGATGGAAGCTAACTAGCTGTGAATAATCAGAATGACTCTGTCTCACAGATCTTCAGACCGATGTTTGAAGTTCATTTTTAGTTTTCATCTTGAATATGTTTCTGGCTGAACTTTCTTTTTTATCATCTTACAGCTGTTTAATAACAAACCTCCAGCTACTTAGGGTCAATATTTCAAATAGGAGCTTTTTACTTAAGCTAGCTATTAAATAGAGCAACTAAGAAATTATACGGAGGTTTTAAGAGAATAATTCTGTCAAGAAGTGGTCTACTGTGTATGTAAATAGGGAGAAAAGCCTAGCTTTGCCCTTAATCTCTTTCTGTATCCATTCCTAGTCCTGGATGGCTGAAAAATTCCACCAGAAGGAAGGACATGATTACTTCCTTAGAACTGTGGGATCAAATCAATATTGAACCGGAAAGAATCTAGAAGATCATCAAGTAGAGTGATTCTCATAGTTGGATGTGCATCAGAAGCACCTGGAGGTTGTTAAAACGCAGAACTTCAAGTCTCATGTCCAGAGATTCTAATTCAGCAGGTCTGGAGTATGATCTTACAATCTGCATTTCATAAGTAATCCCCCCACTGATTCTGGGCCGAACTTTGAGAAATACTGATGGAGTCTCCAGCCCTTTCAAAGTCACAAGGAGAGAAACTGAGGCCACACAAGGTGAATCAGTGGCAGGATCTGAACTCAAATCCAGCTCTCTTGATATTCAAGTCAACACTCTTTCCATAACCACAGCCTTGACTTGCAGGGTGTTAACAAAAACAAAAGGTTCTTAAACTCTCCTTTCAGAGAAACAAGTGGCCATGGAGACTGGGATAAGCTGAAGATGCTTGGAACCTTGGAAAAAAGATCTCAGTGGAGGGAGCACATTCGAATTTGCCCTGTGGCTACATATAATGGTACTTGACTTAGTAAGACAAGCTTCTGTGCTAAACATTTAGGGATATTCAGCAAGGGGAAATACTAGTCTTATTATCCACAAGGATTTGCTTACCTGAGGGCTCTGTGCTGAGTTATAAAGGAATGAATCAAATGACTAGCTTGCTGGGAATGTGGTCTGCTAAATGAAGAATCACTTATAAATAAATGATCCATATACATTTAGATTTCTGTTTCTGCCAGATCTCTCAACATAGTTCTTTCCCCAAGTCCTATCTGTCGTTAGAGGGACCCATGCTAAAGGAGCTTAAGGCCTCTGCCACCCAATAAACTAAGAAATACAATTATTTCCTTTCCAATAATCAGAATTATACAGTTTACCCCAATTCCCTCTCTTCTTTGGACATCAGGAAGCTCAGAAATGAATCTGAAGCCACAATCAAGCAACCATGTTGACCACACTGGTTGAAACACAGTGTTCTTCTATAACTAGTTCCCTGATTTTTTTTTGGTCTATTTATATTTTCTGCTTGATTCCATCATCAAATGTGCTGTCTGTGTATGTTTGAGCTTTCCCAAATTCTCTGTGGAGAAGGACAAAACATAAACACAAATAACATCCGTTATAGTTGAAACTTGAACTAGACATGTCAATTACAGTTCTAACTTCCCAGATCTCCTTAAAAGGGGTCAAGTTTAGGGAACCACCTTGGGTTCCAAGTGGCTTCACCTACTATTCAAATTTTTTTTTTTTTCTTTTTTACCAGACCGGGAATGGGCTCTTGATCCAAAAGCAGCCAAGCCTCCAGGCTTATAAGATCACTTGGAGTGAAAAGCTCTTGCCAAATAAAGATCAGTTTGAGCAATCAGAATCTCATTTCCAGCAATTAAATTGGGGATCAATGAGAAAATCAAGCAGTTGACAGCAAAAGCTGAATTAAAGGGATTCACACAGAAAAGCCTCCAACGGCCTCAGGGAGGAACATGTGAGCTGAGAGTATAAATAAACAAGACTTGTAAGGCAGCGGAAGCTATCAAGAAGCAAGAGGCTCTAGAGACAAAAGAAATACAGAAAGGTGAGAACCAGCAGGCTGGGCTACACACAAGGTTGAGTAGGCTGTGCCTTGCACCTTGCGCCTGGCTGAGCGGGGAGTCGGAATGGAAATCCAGTGTGCACTCTTCTATCCAAACTATGCCCATTCAGGCATGACTGTGCCCACCAGAGGAAGGTGAACGCAGTGGTCCTGGCCACAGGCACCAAGAAAAAAGGTAGATGATTCAGATGAAGCAAAGATCTAAAAAAAGTTAAGTCCAAGGTATACAAACTCCTACTGGTGAGGTACCTAGATCTTCCCACAGTTGCTGAATGACTTTCGTGTTCATACTCCTTGAGACCTGTGTCTTGTGTGATTCAGATACTTCCCATGAGGCCTGGTTATTGGGCTTTTACTAGGTTCCCATAAGGCTTGGCTAAGACTCTTGTTTTCCTTATTTTTATGTAAATGCTTAAAAAAAATCATCAAAACTTGTACTGTGATTTAGCCTGTCCCTTCAACCTGTAGAGTCTACCTAGAATAAACATCAGTGTGAAATAGTTGGCTACCACTCAGCCTCATTTTCCCTCTACCATGCTTTAGAATAACATGCTGACGTGCATGACCGTCCTTCTGTGATTGCAGTAGTTTCCTATGGCTGCTGTGACAAATTGCCACAAACTTAGTGTCTCAAAACAACACAAATTTATTATCTGACAGGTCTATAGGTCAGAAATCTGACACAAGGTCTCACTAGGCTAAAATCAAGGTGTTGGCAGGACTGCGTTCCTTCCAGAGGTTCTAGAGGAGAATCCCTTTCATTTGCTGTCCCAGCTGCTAGAGGCTGCCTGCATGCCTTTGCTCCTGGCCGCCTTTCTCCATCTTCCAAGCCAACAATTACATCACTCTGAACTCTGCTTCTGTGGTCATGTCTCCTCTGGCTCTGACTCTCTTGCCATCCTCTTTCACTTATAAGGACTCATGTGATTACATTGAGCCCACCTGGATAACTCAGGCTAATCTCCCCATCAAAAGATCTTTAATTTAGTCACATCTGCAGAGTCCCCTTTGCCATGTAAAGTGGCATATTCACAAATTCTGGAGATTAGGATGTTGACATCTTTGCGAGACTTCTGTTCTGCCTATCACAGTGATCGAATAAAAGCTCTTGCCAAATAGCTCACTTTTTCAAATGCCCTGACGTGGATGATCAATTTACCTCCTTTGTGAGACAAAAATGTCCAGAACAAGGAGAAAGACTAAAGGACTACACATAAATTTAACTCTTATCAGATTTCCTCAGTGGAACTGCAGAGCCTCTTGGATTTGACTTTTTTTCCTCCCACATTATTTTTTACGAAAAACGTTCAAATATACAGAAAAGTGGAAGGAATTGTACACTAAACATCTTTGTACTAAATATATAGATTCTATTAGCATTTTGCTATATTTGTCTTAGTACATAGCCATCCACCTATCCATCCCTCTATCCATCAATCTATCTAATTTTTAGTGCATTTCAAAGCAAATTGCAGATATCAGTACACCCCACCCCTAAATAACTCAGTATACATATCATTAACTAGAGTTCAATGTTAACTTATGATGCTTTGTTTTTGTGTGTGTGTGAAGAAGATTAGCCTTGAGCTAACATCCGTTGCCAATCCTCCTCCTTTTGCTGAGGAAGATTGGCCCTGGGCTAACATCCATGCCCATCTTCCTCTACTTTATATGGGATGCTGACACAGCATGGCTTGACAAGCGTGCGTTGGTCTGCACCTGGGATCCGAAACTGTGAACCCCAGGCCGCAGAAGCGGAGCGCGCGCACTTAACCGCTACGCCACCAGGCTGGCCCTTACGATGCTTTTTTTTTTTTTTCACTGTACAGTCTTTTATTTTTTTTTTTTAATTTTTTGTTTATTGCAGTAACATTGGTTTATAACATTGTAAAAATTTCAGGTGTACATCATTGTACTTCTATTTCTGCATGGACTACATCATGTTCACCACCAAAATACTGATTACAACCCATCACCACACACATGTACCGAATTATCCCTTTCACCCTCCTCCCTCCCCCCTTCCCCTCTGGTAACCACCAATCCAACCTCTGTCCCTATGTGTTTGTTTATTGTTGTTATTATCTACTACTAGGATGCTTTTTTTAACGACAAGATTTATATGGAGTGAAATGCACAAATCTTGAATGTACCAATCCATAAGTTTTGAGATATCCAGACACCTGTGTAACCTAAACCGCTATCAAAATACAGGACATTGTCATCTCCCCAGAGAGTTCCCTTATGCTCCCTCCCAGTCAGTCCCTGCTCGCGCTCACTCCAAGAAGCAATGACTATTCTAACATTTTCACCACAGATTTGGGTTTGAGTTTTGAAATTACCACATTTAAGACTAGGTAGAATGAGAAACTAGTGATCAATTACCAATTTGGGTCTGGTTTGATTTTCTAGCTTGTCATTTCTTTATTGCATTGTCAACATTGCCTCCGGCCATTTGTTAATCAGATGTTACCTGGGATATTTTTGACTAAAACTCTGTATGAATAAAGACTAGGTTTGGTGCATAAATATAAAAACACAAAACAGTAGTAACTCAAAGGTCTAATTATTATCCAGTGTTGACCAAAAAAGAGACTGAGCCTGTCTGGAGGAGTTTTATTTTTGGGGGGTGGGGGGGGGTGGTGAGGATAGGTAGAGAGAGAGAAATCTTCCACAAAGAAGATTTAAAGCTGCTATCTCGATTACACCCCATGAATCCTTATTCAATGCACTGGTTAATTTGTACGTAGATGAGCACACAGTTCGAGAAGGCAGCAAAACGCACTTGAAATAGTACAAGCTTCGGAGTCTGATAAACCTAGCTTTTATGTTTAACAGCTATCTAATTTTAATATTTTGTGTAACTTTTCAGAGTCTGGTTATATACATCGACAAAATGGGAATAACAATGTCTATTTCTTCATGCTATGAGAATTCGAGATAAATTATCAAGTGCCTAGCAAAGGATCTGGCACATTGTGACACTCAATACATCATGGATATTATCATTCTGCTACATCCCGGTAGTATCATCATCATCGTGTTGTTGTGCCCTTAAAATGAATTTGGTCAAAGGAGAGAGAAAAACAAATTTTAAAAACCAGAAAATGCTAGAAATTCCTGTCCTAATTCCTTTCTGTTCAAGCAAATTTTTGGTTCATTTTGGAACCACAAGTAATTTCTCAAGTTTCTGGACCACATATGTGAAGAGAAAGACTGAAATTTCAAGAGTGGGACAGAAGAGAAAAAAAGCCGTCGCTTGCTGTTTGATTTCCCAGAGGTTATTCCTAGTCTTGGAGTTGTTTCTCAGGACAGGCCTTTTTGCTGTCTAGGAAACGGAAGGATGAGCCACAGGTTAAATCATCTAAAAGAAAACATTGTCAAAGGAAATATTGCATGTGATGTTCTAATTATGAGATCTGATGGTCTAGAGAGTGTAAGTCGTGATGTTCAAACCTAGCCTCCTTTCTCTTCTTTTATTTCTAAAAGAAAATCTACCCCTTAGGAAGGAGAATTCATGGCAAACATCAGTTGGAGCATCTGGTCAAGGGTCCAGTGCAAACAATTTGTCTCCTGCAACTTTTAGCAAAAGATCTGCCTCTTAGTCTCAGTGCTGTAATCAAATATCTATGACACCTAAGCCTCTGAGACTCTCCGAACAGTTTCCATTCCTGTCAAAGGGGGAGAATTATTGCGCTGAAAAATATCTCTTGCATCCATCCATATGTGTAGCAGATCTTTTTGGTACCCTATACCACATGCCCTCAGGCTACCTTTGATTTCAGTTCCCACTGTGATGAACAGTTCTGTGTACCCTGACAGCATCCCCCCTCAAAGACCCAACTGTATTTTTAATCTGTTTCACCCCAGGTCCTTTTCCAAAGCTATGACAGTCTGTCTACTGAGTGTGACTACAGTCAGAAGTACATGGGAATTATCGCCCCAGGGGCAATCCTAAATAAATGGTGAAAGGAAATCTTGAGTCAATGGATAAATGCCCCAGCCTCCGGGTGTTTGGATGGACAGCTCTGGGATGCATTCTATTCTCGGAGGTCCCATTGCCTACAGCAATGACCTTAATGCATCTTCACCTTGACTTTTTCTCCTTTCCTGTCTCACTCACCTTGTTCTCTCAAGCTTGCTTCCGGGGATCACCTCCCAAATAGTTATCTGCACCTGAATCTTTGTCTCAGTCTCTGCTTTTGAGACAACCCAAAAGAAGATAAGGTCTTTTGATCTCTTTCTCTCCTGCCACTGCCCTAGCCCACATCCCGTTATCTCTTGCTTGAAATATTGTAATAACCTAATGGATTTGCCTCTTCTACCTCAAATTTATTCTCTACACAGCAGTCAAAATGATCTTTTTAAGTTATATCGTATCGCTGTCTTGCTTAAAACTCTTCAATTGTTTCCTTCTTCAACTAGAAGAAAATCTAAATTCTTGTGCTGGCCAGTGGAAACCCTTGATGTTCTAGTCTCAGCCCAAACCCTCAACTTACCACATAATACTCCCCACGCCTCACTATGTTCCAGCTAGTATATCTGTCTTTCTTCCATGAACATGTCAAGACTGTTTGCCCCTCATTGGCTTTATACTTACTCATCTCTTTGCCTGAATTCTCATCTTCCAGATACTTGAATGATGAGTTCTTTATATGACTGGCCTTCTCATATTTTTCAAGTCCAGCTAAAACGTATTGATTTCAGAGAGAACTCTCCAGCCACCTTAAGTAAAGTACCCACCAATCCTATGAAGTTCCTCCATAAACGTTATGATGATACAAATTATCTTATTTATTTGTTTACTTGTTGATTTTCCATCTCTTCTCGCCAGATGAACATTTGTTAAGGGCAAAGACTTCTTGTTTTCCACTGCATCCCCCAGCACATTGCTTGGCACAATAAATTTTTTTGAATAAAAAAATGATTAAAATGGATAGGAATAGACAATTCACAAAAGAAGAAACACAAGTAAAAACAACTCAAAAGTATTCCCTCTTCCCAGCAATCAAAGAAATGTGATTTAAAATAATGATATATTTTGTATAATAAATCCAAATAAATATTTTTCATTCTTAATTATGCAATCAAGAGTACAGGAATTCTCCGTAAACAGGTACAAATCTTCTAGAAAACAATTTGGTAATATGTATCAACAATAATAAAAATGTTCATACCCTTTGATATACTCATATTACATTTGAAAATTTATTCTAAGGAAACGATATAAATAAGTACATGGAAAAGCTCTGTGCGTAAGGATTTTTATTGAGGCTATATTTGCATAGTACATATTGAGAGCAGATAAATAAATTATACTCTATTCACTTATATGAACAGGAATTAATAACAATGGTTATGGAGACAAAGTAGCAGCATACAAAAATAACCATACTATAAAATTAAAGTGAGAAGCATACTAAAATGCATCTATACTATGGTGGCAAATATGAAAAAAGTATGAAAAAATAAAATATACAAAAATGATATCAGAGAGAAGTGATTACATTATAACTGAATTTTATACTTTATTTTTTAAATGTTTTGTGTTTCATTACTTTTATTAATACAATACTCCCTCCTTATCTGAGGTTTTGCTGTCTCTGGTCTCGGTTACCCAAGGTCAACCACAGTAAGGAAGCAGATGATTCTCCTTCTGACATATTGTCAGGAGGTCAAGAGCAGCCTAACAGTACATCACAATGCCTACGTCATTCATCTCACTTCATCTATCATGTAGGCATTGTATCTTCTCACATCATCACAAGAAGAAGGGTGAGTATAGAACAACACAATATCTTGAGAGAGAGAGAGAGACCACATTTACATAACTTTTACTACAGTATATTGTTATAGTTGTTATATTTTATTATTAGTTACTGTTAATCTCTTACTGTGCCTAATTTATAAGTTAAACTTTATCATAGGTATGTATGTATAGGAAAAAACATAGTATATGTAGGCTTTGGTACTATCCATGGTTTCAGGCATCCACTGGGGATCTTAGAATGTATCGCCCTCAGATAAGGGGGGACTACTGTACAGAATAAAAATAAATACTTGTCCTGCCTAACAGAAAAGATTATTTTGGGACCAGCCCCGATGGCCTAGTGGTTAAAGATCGGCACATGCTGCTTTGGCAGTACGGATTCAGTTCCTGGGCACGGAACAACACCACTCGTCTGTTAGTAGCCATGCTGTGGTGGCAGCTCACGTTGAAAAAAAAAAAAGGAAGATTGGCAACAGATGTTAGCACAGGGCAAGCCTTTCTCAGTGAAAAAAAAAAAAAGATTGTTTTGAAAATAGAGTAAGAGTTCATTTATTTACTCTTTCGAAATTCAGTTCCTGATATGTTCCATAAACTGCTAAATCCCATGGGTGACTATGTCCTATGTCCGTGTTTATCTTCAAGACCTCAAAGATGAACAGAGAGAAAATATGCCTAACCACAATGCAAAGTAGTGTGTAATAAAGAGTATAGAGGAGATGTAAAATGCAGAGACATCTGTATTAGGAATAAACAATTTCTAGTTCCCCATCATAGGATATTTTGTTGCTCTCAATGTGTTTTTAATATTGCAAAGTGTGTTAGTCAGAGTAGTCTGTTACATGTGCCCAAATCTCAAAAGTCCAATGCAGATGTTCCCGGTTGGTGGCCGTTTGGGGGGGCCTCTCCTCTAAGCAATGACTCAAACATCAAGTGCTTTGCATTCTTTGACACTGGAATCTTCCAAAGTCTCCAAGGAGAGAACAAGAACTAGGGGAAGTCATACCAGATACTCAACCACATCTGCCTGAAATGACACATCACTCACATTCTGTTGACTAGAATGAGTCACATGCCCCCATCCCTAAAAGCCAGGGGCTGGAAACTGTAGTGCCTACCCGAGCAACAACTCTACACAGTGGGGAGTGAGAGCACCTACATGGTGGGTAGTAGCCATTACTGGCACAAGAGGCAATATGAGGGTGAACTGAAGTCAGAACCCATGCGTTCAAATCTCTGCTGTCAAATAAAAAACAAATCCACGTTTACATAAGGAGAGACTTTATTCTAAGGGATTATTGCAAGAGGGGTGAAAGGGACTGTAGCAATAGGGAGACTGTTCCAACAACAAGATCTGCACATGTCTGAGTTAAGCAGGAAGAGGTTTTCTTTTATAGGGAGAAGTAAGCAAGGCTTGAAACAAGCAGGTTGGGGAAGTGGGATGAGTGGAAGGAATAGGTGGATGTGGCAGTGACAGGAAAGTAGATTGGAGAATGTTTTACTCTGAAATAAGCCTATTCTTGGGAGGGGCCATTAAGAAGCGGTTGTATGCTGGCTCAGGCTGAGGGTCGGTCAAACTTCAGAAATCTTGGGGAGAAAGAGAACGTTAACCAAAGTGGGGTTAACAACCATATTGTTCTGATTGATGAGTGGGGACAAAACAGTTCCCCTTATCAATTATGAAAAAGAGTGGGAATTTGGAGGGTCTTTGTCTACTGTTGTCACAGGTGAACAAAGGGGCATCTGTGATTCTTATCTAAGTCATATGAGGAAAGGTGTTTCTTTGCAGTGAGCCATTTCCCAGAACACAAAAGAGTTGGGGGACTTCTGAATCCTTACTCTTCCAGGATCATAGGGCTCAGGTAACATCCAACATTGTCACTGCTCTCCTAATTACAAGCCATATCCCTTTGCGGCAAAGATTTCTAAATTTTCACCAAATTGATTTCCTCTTTCTTCTGGGCATAAGTTAGTTTATATTTCCCAGCCATATGACTACATTTTAGACAATGGGGGATATGAGTGGAAGTGATATGTGCCATTTCTAAGACAGGCCCATAAAAGCTTCCCATATGTGATCATTTATCATTTATCTCCAAGCCAGCAAGCTTGGAAAATACTTGTTGAAGACGGCAGAGCCACAAGATGGAAAGAGCCAAGTCCCTAAATCCCTTCTCTTCCAGCTTATCAGGAACATTTATTTAGACTTGACATACATGAGAAATAAGCTTCAATTCTGTTAAGCTACTGAGATTATTTTTTGTTTGTTTTATTTTATTTGTTACAGAAGCTAACATTACTTAATCTTTCTAAACCTTGAAAGGTTTTGGTTTAAATATTTGCTGAAAACTTCTTAGCATCATGCCTGGTACTTAGCAAGCCCTCAATAAATGTTAGCTATCATTACAAATATCATTCAATATTAGGATAGAAAGTCTTGGCTGAGGAAAGGGCATTTGAGTCATGCTTTGAGATACTGATAGGATTTCAGCTGGCAAAAGGTCTAAGGGACAGCATTTCAAATGGAATTTATGATGTATGAAAGGCTAGAGAGAAGAGAAGTTTCAGGAAATGAGACTGGACATTCCCATTTTCACTGGACAGTTAAGAAGGTGAAGAGAATTAATGGAGGATAAGATGGGAAAGTTGGTTGCTGCCCAATATTGGAGAGTCTTGAATTAAAACCAAGGCTTGAGTGACATCTAAGCACAGGGAAAAGAGTATTAATGTGCATATTAAGGGGATGGAGAGATTTGTCCCAACTCTTTTTTCTAAAGAAAAAAAGAAACCTGCTGATAATTGTTGAATTCATTAAGGAAGCTTAGATTGTTGCAAAGTAGGGGAAGTGGGACAGTGAAAGCACTTTGTCATCAGAAGAGTAATTAGAGAGCAAGGCACTATTAGCAGCAGCAGCTTGGACAATGGCTCTTTGTTTGAGAATATGACGGCAGCTAAGGATCATTTTCCAAAGAAACACATAGGAACATAAATACCAAGTCCTCAGAGTCCATGCATGGACCCTAGGTTAGAGACTCCTGAGTCAGAGAAATTCAAGAAAAGAGAAAAGAGACGACCTGGATTGATGCTCATTGTGGTGTCTCCGGCTGAGACATAACAACTGAATGTGTCTTCCTGCTCCACAGTGGCAGAGGCATCATGCTGCTGGCAAGCTGATGCCCTGACAGTGACAATGAGAACTTGACACTGCGTCGAGGACCATGGTATGATTGCCAGCACTACTACCCACAGCATGGCCTTGGGCAAGTTAGTGGAATGCTCTGCCACTCGGTTTCTTCATCAGTAAAATGGAATTGTTAATATCTGCAGGAGATATGTATGAAAGTGCTTTCTAAAATTCTAAATGGTTAATTGCTATACAAATTAATGCTAGTTTTTCCTTAAATGATGCTTAAATAATTTTCCGCTTTGCTTCCTCAAGAACTGTGATATTACCTCTGTCTCTCTTTTGCATAATGAAGTACGTGTTGAGTGACTACCTTGAGCCAAGCATTGTCCTAGGAGCTAGGGATACAGCAGCAAATGAGACATTGTCAGCCCTCAAGAAGCAACACACGCTAGTGATCTTTCTTCCCTGAGCTTAATCCTACTGTCTCAGGTTGGGTTCCGCTAGAAAGAGACCCTGAAACAAGAATTCAATTATAGGTACAGTAGTTTATTTGGGAGGTACAAGAAACATCAATAAGGGAGTGGCGACGTGCAACCCATGAGGAAAGACAGCAAACACAGAATGCATTATCAGTCCTGCTACCACTATAGATAAACTGGAGCTTCATCCCATGGGAAATCTCGGGGAAACTAAAACACACACTTCAGCGTTATCCAAACTGAGGGGAAAGAATCTGAGGTTGTTATATACCAGCTTCCCCGGGGGTGTTAATTCCCAGCACTCTCAGCCTGCCCTGCAAAGGGATCTTCTCCAGCTTCTGAGAAAACCCTCAGGGGAAGAGATGCAGATGTTGACAACTGAAATTCAGCTGAAGAGCACTGAAGTGGAGAGACCCCGTGGAGATGAGCAGAGCACGGAGAGCAACTGCCCTATATCCCAAAATAGTGAATCTCTCTTTCCTTAGCTTTGATGGTTGCAGACTTGCCTGAGCCCTGTCTGAACCGGCAAAGATCTCTAGCTAAAGGACAAGGGGAGGGAAACTATAGGCTTCATTCCAACGATCACCTCTTTAGATGACTGCCAACATTTTTGTTCATGAAGTCCATGGAGTTGTTTAATCCCTGAGGTTTTGTGCACAGGAGAAAGATAAAAGGAAGGGGCAAACCACAAGTACAATAACTATCATGTACTGAGTCCTTACCATGAGTCAAGTATTGAGTTATATGCATTATTTTATATGTATTATTATCCTTCAACAACACTACTAACCAGGTATTACTATTTCCATGGTAAGGCAAGGAATCTAAGGCTTAAAAAGGTTAAGTAAATGGCAGACTTGGGACTTGCAGCCAGTTAGCTATAAACCAAGAAAACATTCTTAACCACCACATTAGGTTGTGCTGCATTAGAAGGAGAGAGTTCAGACCTCTCGTTTCAGCCATGTTCTCTTCCTTTGGCACTGGTCAAGAGGTACAGGCTGCCCCCCAGGGCTGTCAGTGCTGGAAAGACGGATGTACGAAAACCTGGTACAGCAGAGAGTCCCAGAGCAGGAAGAAGTGAACGAATCCAGGGCTCCTTCCAACAGGAGAGAGACCCCCAGAAGGAGGGCCTCTCTGCTCAACCTGGCTCCTCCTCTGAATCTTGGCTCCTGCAACTTCAACGTCCTAGAAACCACAGGATCCTGGAACATCTCTCCGCTAGCCAGGGAGAAGCTAATTAACTAATAATGTTACCTGCACTCCCAGAGAAGGGCAAGTTTGAAGTGCTGTTCATCTTTGGGGCAGCCATCTGTCTCAACAAGCCCAGGATTATCTACCAAAGGCTCCCTCCTCTTTCCTCACCCTTCTCCCTCTTCACTCCTTCTTCGCTCTTCAGGCAAATGTCTAATAAGCATTCTTGTCTCCCGGGCTGAGTTTAGACATCTATAACAGATAGATGCAACAGAAGTACTTTGCTATTACTGGCCTTTCCCAGAACCCAGAGGGAACTGATATTTTCGTCAAAGGCAGTAAAAGCTATTGAACATCACCTATGTGACAAGCCATTGAGTATCATCTGCACATTATCTCATCTACGCCTTACAACAACCCGTGAGGTTCTATGATTCCCATTTTTCAGATGAGGCACATGGGGTTTCCATGACCATTAAGTTTGAGTTTGCTTATTTTTGAAGTTTTTCTCTCCTCACAAAATATCCATTCAGAAAGGCCGTGAATGTAGCTGTCAAGACCTCTCTCACTGGGTCAGCAAAGAACTTTTGGACCTTTAGGAAAGAGAAATAAGAATGGACAGTATTCCGGATAAAAACATAAACTTCATAAATCCCTTCTGTGAATGAAAATAGATCAGAGATTGAAGTCCTGGGTGTGTAACTTTCTAGGTTAATTGCTTTGATTTTAGGCAGGCACATTTAGGTAGTTTCATCTGAGTGTCTCCCTTGGAGGGAGTGTGTGCTCAGATTATTAATCAACTTTGCATTACATCAGAGCAGCATCTAATTCCTTTAAGAATATGTAATGAGAGAATAGTAGCAAAGGAGAGCCTGGGGACATGTGTGCCCCATGTGGAGTCCTAACTGCTGCTTTCTATGAGCCTAGAATATAAAGAGAAGTGGGGAGTCCTCCTTGTGTCCCAGGGGTTCCTGCCTCTTTGCAGGAGGAGCATTAAGACTCTTTCGTGTCCCATAGTGGCAGGAAGGGCAGCCAGATTATTGCTCACAGCAGCCACTTCCCCTCAAAAAAATCAGCTGCAAATGCATACGCCCTTGATGGTTCAGCATGACCTGACACTAAAATGAAAAATATGCCCCTTTCCTATTTCCTGACCTTTATTTCCAAATAGAAGTATCTAAGAATCTTTCATTGTGTATCATGGTACCCGATGCATAATTAATGCCCGATCATTGATGGACGAACAGACAAATGGATTAATGAATGAATGGAAACATGAATAAATGAATGAGTGAAAACTAAACTCTCTTCTTCATCAAGTCATGCATAAAGCACTGAGTCAGTTACCCTAGTCCTAGATTCCAGCATCTTAGCACCTTGGAATGGCTCAGAGATGCTTCTGGAATATTTTGGTTGACTGAACAAACTCAGAATGGCAGTGCTTGCCATGGTTCAAGCAGTATCATCAAACTTGATTAAACAGACTGAGCTATGAAGGAAAATGTCAGTCTACACAGGAGGAAGGTCTCTGATGTTTGCTTATGACTCTCAAAGTGTGAAGCAATTGATTGTGGTTTCTTTGTCATTTTTCCCTGACTTCTTGCCCATATAAATCCCTTCCAACAATTCTTGGGATTTCTACTAGTAAGGAATTAGCATGCTAATTAATTTAAATAACCATCGAATTCACAAGCAACGCATTTAGAGACCAGCTTTCCAAGACCATGCCCATCTTTCTAAATAATGGTGCAACAGCAATTTGGTGTCATAAATCCACTAAGCCATGATCATAAAGATTTAAGTTACATGCTGCTACTCATTCCCTTCTGTGCCCTGGGGTCTGAAAGTTTTAATAGATCCAGATCCTAAAGAGGCTAAGATTTTCTCGAGGTAATTAGTGGTGCCAGAAGGAAAAGCAACATTCTGTTGTTGTTGGCTTCAAATTCATAGTATGTTAGAGCTGGAAGAAACCTTAGAGACTACCCAAGGTAGCATCTAGATTGTTGCTAGTTCAGATAGTTTTAATATGGAAACTTAACTGTTTTCTGCTTTCTTCCTTTTCTTTGCAGAATGGAAGGCTCAGCTTTCCTCAGACCTCCACAGAAGACTTGAAAATTAAGCCTGCCCTAGCCCTTACCCCTGAGAACAGAGCAACAGGTTTTTAAAAACAAAATTCCATCAAGTAAATTTGAAGATCTAATTGACTGTATTCAACGATTCATGCATCAGGCAGCATCTCATCTAGCAAGCAAAGAGATACTCTGAAGAGTTAGATAAAATGGAAGGTTTTTATAGGAAGAAGGAGAGTGGGGTAAGGAAGTTATTAGCAAAAGAAAAGAAAGAATTATTTTGGGCCAGGACGACTTCTGTTTAGCAGGAAGAGAATGGCAGGGGTTTATCATGCAGATTGCCTCTTCTTCCTCTAGTGGTTGGAGAGGGCTCATGTGACAGATTATCTCATTGGTACTGACCAGAAAATTCCAGACTGATTGATTAAGATTACAGTCATGAACCCATAACGACTTTTCGGACAATGACAGACTGCATATATAATGGTGGTCCCATAAGAGTAGTACCATATAGCCTAGGTGTGCAGTATGCTATGCCATCTAGGTTTGTGTAAGTACACTCTATGATATTCGCACAAGGATGAAATCACCTAATGATGCATTTCTCAGAATATATCCCCGAGGTTAAGTGACACACAACTATATGTATCTGGGGAAGGTGGAAACTGGAATTAGGTCAGATATTAAATCTAGGTTTAGTATTATGAGCTTTAGCAGAAGTGATGCCATTTTGGGCCTGTGGTTCTCTCTTTAAAAAAGATAATTCAGTTATAATAGTTCTAGGCCTGAGTTAAGTAAGTTATTGACCTTAACTGGGAAAGAAGGGGAAGATGCTAAGGAGGTTTCCATAGCAGAAGAATCCAGCAACACAGGAAGAACCAAGTGAGTGGAACTCACCAAGTTCACTGTATGATTCAAGTGCTTAGGAACTACATGGGAGCTGATCTACCCAGGCTTCACATGGAGGTGAACGTTTCATCACCCAGATTGGGATGCCTTTACCAACTGTTCCTCCCCATGGGTGCCCAGTGAGGACTTGACTTTACCAGCATGCATCACTGCCCCAAGGACAGGCCATGAGGAGTGACATTCAATCATGAACCACAGTTCACTTCTAATTACTCCCTGTAGACACCCCCTGCAATACACAGGAACCTGGGAACTCAAAAGAAGGGGGTGGAAGCCTATACTTGGAAAAGGCTGAATGGGGAATTGCAAGGCCCCCTGAGCTGTGTGACAAATGTTACTTCAGTAATGTTTTATACATGAGAAAACCAGGGTTCAGAGAGGGTCTTATGATTTGTCTGAGTCGCAGAATGTGGTGAAGACAGAGCCAAACCTAAGACCCAAGTTTCCTGGGTCCATGAGCCTCAAAGCTTCTTTCACTGAATGTAATTAATATGCACATAATCGCTGTGACTGGTAGTGCTCATCTTAAAATATTTTTTAATAAACAGAGAAGTAACCTAAAAAGTTCAGAGCAGGCAATCTCAAGGTCTAAGTGACTTGTTGGTGGACAGACTCTCTGGAAACATTTGACTATCTCTCACACAAATGCTGGGTGAATTCTCTTCCTTCACACTTCCCAGGAGCCAGGTTTCTTGGGCCTCTTGGTCTTTGTCACAGACTCTGCTCACAGATCAGATCAGCTTCTCCTAACAATTATCTCTCTGAGGTGACACCTACCTATTTGTAAATTTTAAGTTAGGGTCCACAGTTTTACATTCAAGTTAAAAGGCCAGGTACCATGCTCAGACATGAACCTTCTCCTTTGAGTCACTTTTGTATTTTGTAACATCTATTCTTTTTCCTACCCTTTTTCTTACAGTCTAAACTGTTCTCTCTAATTTCTCCTCCAGGTAGCCTCATCCCTGGTCTTTGTAAAAACATGTTCTTTTCTTGTATCCTTTGTCTTTAATTTTCTGCTTTGGGTTTGGCAATTGCTCTCTCCTTTAGTACTTAGCAATAAAATAATATCATTTACACAGAGACCTTCTCACAGCAAAAATGCAGAGAAGAGCCCTGCAGAGTCAGAGGCCAAATTTGCTCTTTTTCCTAGCTCTGGTAGATGGAGAGGTGTGCAGGCCAGTAATAAACTTTGATCACTCTAGTTGATGTCACGGATCTTTCCCACTTAAAGAGCATATTCTTGATGCGTTTTTAGGACTCCTAGCAGAGTTATATTAAGCTTCTTATGTTCTTTTCCTCCGCCTACTTCATATCACCAAAGACATACTGTTGTGGGCTACCAAAGGTCATAGAGTGTGGTCATGGACATCAACAAGTTCAGAAAAAGGACAAACCTATGACTTTGGAAGGCACAGAAGGCTGACTTTTACTATGAAAACCATTCCCATTCCCATTCTTTTCAGGTTTATAGGCAGAAAGTCAAAAAATGTTCATGCATTCATTCAAGATACATTATTTATTTATTTATTTTTTGTGAGGAAGATCAGCCCTGTGCTAACATCTGCCAATCCTCCTCTTTTTTTTTTGCTGAGGAAGACTGGCCCTGGGTTAACATCCGTGCCCATCTTCCTCCACTTTATATGGGACGCTGCCACAGCATGGCTTGCCAAGCAGTGTGTCGGTGAGCACCCAGGATCCGAACCAGCGAACCCCGGGCCGCCACAGCAGAGCGTGCGAACTTAACCGCTTGCGCCACCGGGCCAGACCCCATTCAAGATATAAATATGGAGTATCCACTACGTACCAGGCATTAGGGTGAGATACTGACAAAACAGACACAGTCTCTCTATTAAGGGCCTTGTAGTCTGTTCTCTACTGAGTAAATAGAGAATAAATAAATAAACCAAAAAAAAAAAAAGAAGTATAAATTATGATAAGTGCTATGAAGAGAAAAACCATAGAGGTAAAATAATCTAAGAGTGCATAATTCACAAAATGTTGAGACGGTCTTCCAACCTGTATGTTTCTGACCTTCACAGCATCTTAATCTAAGAAACTGAGCCAAACACCCCAAGTTATACATTACTATGAAAATAAGAAGGGGGTGTGAGATGGTGTAATATCTGTGTTGACCTACCACCTAGTAAGCTATTTAAGTACAGGGGTTTCTGTATCCATCAATGAGAACTCCCTGCAGGTGTGAGTTGAGTCTACTTTTTTTGTGTGTCACTAAGGTGTCTGCTGAAACCACCCTTCAAGTTTCTAAGAAAATTGGCTCAAGACCTGTGTCATCTGTCTTGTGGGAAGTCAAGAGTCTTCTCTGAGATAAATCCCTGTGCCTGCTTTATCTTGGTCTCATTTTCACTTCCCATCTTGTGACTGGACTACTCACTTCTTTTTGCTCCAGGTTCACCCAGACAGGAACTCAGTCCCCTTTCTTTAATTTCACTTCAAATCCATCACATCATGGTTTGTATGTTGCACATGTCCTGAGAGGCAATGATGGATATTTCCAGGAAATATCCATCATTGGATAGCAGGAAAGTAGAGAAAGAGAGAGAGAATTAAAATTGGACATCAGACCTGTCTGTCCTCGGGCACCCTTCAAGCTTCCATTTGCCACCACCTTCCTCCCAGCTTGTCCTCCCACCATATCACCTGGTTTCCTCTGTCCCTCATGTTGGCCCTTTCCCAAATTCTTGTTTACTTGTTGCACAAAATATTTACATAAGAGCTTTTTTCTTCATGATACCATTGCCTTCCTACTCATTTCTCCTGGGTTTCATCTTCTACATCCTAAGTGTTTTATCAAGACACTTGTCCAAATTGATATTCCTCTCTCCCTAAGACAAACTCTGCTGCCAGCTATTCAAATAATGCTATTTTTCACCCTGCTACATTTGTTTGGACACCCAAAACATAGTACCAAATGTAGGAAAAGGGTTCGGCAGCAGAATTTGAAGTCACTTTGTATCTAAAGAGTATAAGAGAAAGAAAAACAAAGCCACGTTTCATTCATCGCAACGCTCTGAAACTCTGTCAGTATACAGAGGCTCTGTATATGTCAGTGAATGAACCTAAGTGAAAAATTTCCTCCCCACCACCTCCCGCACAGTGTCAAAGCTAACAATCACATTCGGGATGGAGCAAAAGGCGGGACAAATGGCAGTCACACCCTCACACCTTTTAATTGTGTTATTCCACCCTTGTCTGGGGATGGGGGGAGCAGAAGCAGCTGAAAACCCATCTGCCAACCTGGCACTGTCCTCTCAGGACCACATCAGAAGGGAAAGCAGCAGACAATGAATGGCTTCTTAGAAAACATTGTCTGTCTGTGAAAACAGACTTCTCATTGCTCCTCCAATTCTTTGGATCAGTCAAGCAGATTGAGCTCCTTCTCTGAGGATTTTGGCACCTTATTGCACACTCCACACATCCATTGGGCAGACACAATAATCATCTATCCTGCTTCAGTTCACCTGATAAATTAATGGGCATCTAATCTATAAACGAGACAAGGAGTAACCTCAGAAATAAGTGATTGGAAATACCATTTGGCTGTAGCTGTCTGGCTCAAGTTCAGCATCAAGGGCATGTGTCTCATTGGACATCCCATTGCCTTGGGAAACACAGAGAAATCTGCTAAGATTCTTAAATGCATCATACACATTTCCCCAGGTAGTTTGGTAAAGTGGCTGGGAACACAGGCTCTAGAATCAGACTGTGTAAGGGTTCTGTCTTTGCCATTCAAAGCCTAGGAGACCCTGGACCACTTAGCTAAATTTTGCATGCTTCATTTTCTCCTCTGCAGTTACGGTATAATTATAGCAGCTACCTCACAGGGTTGTTGTGAATACATGTACTACACATAACACAGTGCCTGGCGCATAGTGCCAACATATGTGAGTGATTATCATCACATGGACAAGAAGAGTTGTACTATTTCAGGGGTAAAAGATCTTACCTCCATACCCTTGTGTTTCTAATTGAGCTAATGTGATCCTAGGGACATGCAGCAGCATGCCAGGAACACTCAAAGCCACAAGATAAATATTAATAAATAATTAATAAGTTCATCTTCTTGGAGTATCATTTTGACTCCTAAGAAGTAATGTAAAGGGATGAACTCACCTATCTCTGTCAACATGGATAGATATCAAAAATGTCATTTTTGAGTGAAGACAAGCTGCAGAATTATGTACAGTGTAATAACATTTATTTTTAAAACACAAAAACATGGGATCTTTTACCAGCATATATAAATTAGTGCAAATCTGTGAGAATAAGCCACAAATAAGTAGTGATTTTATTTCTAGGGAGTCGAGAGGAGACAGGGATTATTGGTGGAGGTCAAGGCGAACTGCAGCTATAGTGTTCTAAATGTTTTCAAGGTGGGAGAATAGATTTATAAATAACTTAATAAATTTCTTTCTTTAAAAAGTAATTTCAAACATCAGTTTATTTTGCAACAAGCTCAGATACATAATGGAATAGAAAAAGGAATTTGCATAAATTTTCAAAATAAAACATGGTACCTCAAAGAAGTTTTCCAGTTGCAAGATGAACTACCTACCAGAGCCTCCCAAGATACACATTTACCTTGTTTTGTTGTTAAAGGAGTTTTGAAAGAAAAGTTTGAGGAGCACCATATTGATTGGATGGGATCTTACTCCATTTTCCTCCAGTTTGATTGGAAGCACAACATTCACCCACTTACCCAGGTCAGAATGTCAGCCAGCCATTCCTTTCCATTCTCCTCATATTCAACCAATCTCCAAGGCCAACCTCCTAAATCCCTCTAAAACTTGTCCACTCCTTTTAATTCTCACTTATCTAGGGCATCCTCATTTCTTGTCTGAATTACTACAAAAGCCTCAATACTGGTTCTCTTGCCTCCATTCTCATGACTCCCTCCAGTCCACTGACATACTGATGCCCTCATGATCTTTGAAATGCAAATATCATCAGGTCATTCTACTGCTTAGAATTCTTTGGTGGCTCTCCATCATCTATAATTTAGCTAAGCACCTTAGTAGCAAAGGCACTTTATGTTGTAAAAGGATGACTAACTGATCACCAGATTGTCCTTGTCTTTGTTAGCACAGAGTTTTAGCTTGGATGCAGATGTCCAGAAGGAAATTGATTTTGTAGATCTTGCACCTAGCTAGGGCCAGGTGATAAGGTCTGGCTGATGGAACATAAGCAAAAATGATGGATTCCTCTATTGTCCACAGTCGCCTCCTTGCTTTCTTTCCCCTTCCACCAGCCGAACGCAGATCACAGGGATCTGGGGATGGTAAGGTCACTAGATTGAAGGGGCCTGGGTCCCTGAATCACCACATGGGGGCCTGCTGATCAGGAACACCTATCTTAAATGGTTACATGCATGAGAAATAAACTTCTATTGTAGTTGAGCCATGTGAATAAGAAATATATATAGTGGTCTCTGCCCCCAGTTCCTGGCACAGAGGTCCTAAAACCCTTGTGATTTCCTAAGTGATAAGAGCACTAGGAGTATCTCTTGTTCTAACCAGGTGACTCCTGGATGGCTCCTAGATGGGGGCTGGTCACCAGAAAGACTGAGCCACGATTAGAAGCTTGGAATATTCAGCCACACGCCTCATCCTCCAGAGAGGGAAAAGAGGTGGAAATAGACTTAATAACTAATCAGGCTTACATGAGGAAGTCTCCATAAAATCCCAGTAGTAGGGAGTTTGAGGAGCTTCCAGGTTGGTGAACACATTCACACCAGTGGCGTGACACACCCCACCTCCACAGGGACAGAAGCTCCCGCACTCAGGACCCTCCCAGACCTCGCCCTATGTATCTCTTCATCTGGATGTTCATCTGTATCCTTTATCATATCCTTTAATAAACCGATAAATGTTAAGTAAGTGTTGAGTTCTGTGAGCCGGTCTAGCAAATTAATCAAACCTGAGGAGGGGGTCACGGGAACCTCAGATATGTAGCTAAATTGGACAAAAGTTGATGAAGATACCAGTTCAAGTAAGAACCATCCTATCCTCTTAATCTTCTCCCACCTCCTTCCTATCCAACTACACCCCTTCCCCAGCCCCTGCACTGGAGAGGAAAAAGGAGAAGCACAGGGCAGAGAAGGATAGGTAAAGCTATACTTTGCTCATTCACAAACTTGCCTCCTGGAGCAGCCAAAGCTGAGGGCAGAGGAGAGGCGTTTCCATTGCACTCAGTTCAGGGTTTTGAATGGTATCTTCAACTGAATACTTTAATTACTAAAAACAAAAAACCTGTATTTTTACCTGTCTAGTAGTTAAAGTGAGCAGAAAAGTCATAGACCTGCCAGAGTTCTCATTTGGAAAAGAAAATTATCTCCCCTGAATAAATTTAAAAGAGACTGTGGGAAATGAAAATAAATTTGTACTTTGATTTGTGAACTTGAACTTCACAAGTTCTGCCTATTCCGTATACCAGTTTCATCATTATCAGAAGTACTAAGATAATCATAATTCAGAGTCAGGGCTAGACTGCAGAGAAATAGGTTTTCCAGAAAATAGAAATCTGGAGGCAGAAATATCACCCAGGCCCACCTGGGCACGACTATACTTTATTTTTCAAGACGAAGAGCTAATCTTTATGGTATTGAGTATGATTTAAGAGGGCTAATATTTTTCAACATTCTCTTAAACTGAAATGTCTAAAGTTCTAATGTAGGACAATGGCTCTCAAAGTGTGATCTTTAGACCAATACCATCAGCATCACCTGGGAACTGGTTAGAAATGCAAATTCTTAGGCCTCATCCAGGCTTACTGAATCAAAAACTCATGGAGTGGGCCCAGCAGTCTATGTATTTTGTTTGTGTTTTTTTGTTTGTTTTTTTTTGGTGGGGAAAATTGGCCCTGAGCTAACATCTCTTGCTAATGCTCCTCTTTTTGCTTGAGGAAGATTGCTGCTGAGCTAACATCTGTGCCAATCTTCCTCTACTTTATATATGGGACACCGCCGCAGCATGGCTTGATGAGTGGTGCGTATGTCCATGCCTGGGATCCCAACCCGCCAACCCCGGACCGCTGAAGCAGAGCACGTGAACTTAACCACCGGACCAGCCCCCCAGTAGTCTATGTTTAACAAGACTGTCAGGTAGTTCTAATATAATTGAAGTTTGAGAACGACGGGTGTAGAATATTCCAGAATATTGACATAAGCCCTTGTATCAAAAGGCAGGGATTTAATAAGATTTCAGCATTATTTTTTAATTCAGGCAGCAGGCAGGACACTACCTGAGCTAGGAGAGGACTGTACCAAAATACAGATGGAGCATGTAGACACAGTTGAGGACCAGAGGAATGCAGCAGCAGGAAGCCATGTAAGAAATTATGCTAGCCTCCTTGACAAGTGTGCCAATGAGCCATCAGGTGGGAACAAAGCCCGTACAAAAATGTATTCATTTACACAGGTCACCTAAATATCATTTTCACACACACACATCTATTTATTAACATCCATACCAGTATACAAGTAAGTGCAAAGCTACAGCTATGGATCCACCCTTTGGGGATAAAACACGTCAAGAGTCTCATGTTTTTGAAAGTCTGGGTCTGCCCATTATCATTCATTCATTCACCCTGCACTTGATGGGCACCTAACTGCCTGCACCAGCAACATTGTAACATTAATAGCTAATTCGTAAAATGCCTCTTACATGTCAGGCACATCGTGCTTACAGGGATTTTCTCATTTAATCCTTATGATAATTCAATTTTGGAGTACTATTATTATTCCCATTTCAGAGAGGAAACTGACCTTTATTAACACCCAAAGTTGCCTAGCTGGGAAGCAGTGGAACCGAGTTGTCAACCCAGGCAGTAAATTGTCTGTTCTCTTAACCACTACACTGTATGGCTTCTTGCAAAACTGAGAGCACTTTATATATTAGTCTATAATAACATAGAGTCTGCTTGTTGCACATAGATTATTCATTCTCCGTCTAAAATTTATCAAGCCCTGGCTCTACTATTTACTGCTTGCGGGAACTCGGGCAAGATACCTAATCTCACTGAGCCAATGTTTTCTCTTCTGGCTCGTAAGGCTGTTATGAAGATGATATAAAGTATGTACAGCACTTGGCACATAGCATAAATTTTTAGAAACACTTTGAAGAACAAGGACTCCACCACCACCACTAGTCAGTTCTGATTCTATCAAGGCAGACCTGTAAAGCCTCAGTCAGGGGGAGGGTCATACTTCCAACTTGGAAACTGGTCAACTTAATAGTGTCTCCTGTGGGGCCGGCCCCGTGGTTTAGCGGTTAAGTGCGTGCGCTCCGCTGCTGGCGGCCCGGTTCGGATTCCGGGCGCGCACAGACGCACCGCTTCTCCGGCCACGCTGAGGCCGCATCCCACACACAGCAACTAGAAGGATGCGCAACTATGACATACAACTATCTACTGGGGCTTTGGGGGAAAAAATAAATAAATAAATAAATAGTGTCTCCTGTGAACAGTGTGGCTCTGTATATTCAATTGAAAAGAGTGAGAATATCAACATGCCCCCGATCACATGAAGGTGCACACCAAAGTCAGAAGGCCACAAGCTACTACGGACCAGCTCAGGCATTCAACCAGGCCCTGTAATGGGGACTTATTTATATTACCTTATTTAATTGTCATGACAATGAGTTTGATATCATTCTCATCACATTCTAGTTGAGAAAATTAAATCAGAAATAGGTTAATAGACTTGCCCATGTCACATATTGGAAGAGTTGGGATTCAAACCCAGATCAGTCTGAGTTTAAAAGTCCATACTATCCCAGTAAATTACGCTGACTCCTTAGTATGAAGACACATATGGATTATACACCATTTCAGAAATAGATAACCTTCTGTTCTTTACCATTAGTGTAAATAATTGCTAACTGCAAATACTATTAACACCTTAAGTTTCTCCATAAGATGTATTGTCATGAAAAATGAGTTCCCCTTACTGGGCAGCAGACTCTTCATATGTGTGAGATTAGATTAATGTTTCCCAATTTTCAATCATGTGTGAGCAACTTTCATGAATTTTTCTATTTCCAAGTGACACATAAGGGACCACCATTGTTACCTGCCACAAATAGAAAGAATTCATAGAAATAAATACAAAGAAAACTAAACAATGACATTAGATCCTAGCTAGATAGTGTTTCCTGTCTTTTTGTGAAAATGGAGATTACCAAGCATTCAAGAAGTGATAAACACATAGTAGCATCAATCTTAAACTTCTACTTAGCATAATCAATGATTTTATAGTATTAAAAGGGAACACCATTCAGTAGGTGATTTATCATCTAATGCCTTATCCAGGTGCAGCCTAAAGACTCTCATATGCCACTGAAGAGCACTTGCTATGGCTCCAGTGGTAGCTTTCTACACTCTAGGAAATAATGAACCAAAATATTTTCAGAGTTCCTTCTGGTCCTTCAATTTTATGGAAAATTTTCCTACTTATGCCTTTGGCACTCCACCTATTACCTAAATTAATGTACATTCAAGAAGTGCTCAACAATATGTGAGTGTGTCATAAATATTGGTAATAGATAATATAATCCTCAGCCCCATGTGAAGGTACGCTAATGATCAGAACACAAGAAAACAAGTTATCCAATTCACCTGTAATTTTAACAGTTCCCTGAAGCTGAATATGTCTCCAGCGACTAGGAACAAACACTAGGAAAAAAATCTGCCTGTCAAAACAGAACACAGCTCACATCAGCTCAAAATAGTGTGAGGAAATGGTGCTAGCTATTCTCTTCGGAGTAAAGTGCACTATCAATTCACATCTGGAGTTTATCTCTAATGATGCAATGCCTTCCAAATGTTCTTTTCTGCCTCCCCAAAATATTTCATTTATATAAAAGAGATAATATAGACAATTCCTAGGAAGAAAGAAGAAGCTATGCGGAAAGAGAATGCACATATATGCTTGCTCCTGCTCGCTTTCCCCCAAATGTAAACATTAAAACAATGAATAATGTCTTGGGGAAATAATAATTGATTACAAATAAGACTACTTGATAAGAGTAAAACTTAAGAACTGTTCTCTGTTGATTGGCCTCCCTGCAGTCAGACAGAAGCTCCCAGATATGCAAATACTGATGATTTTCAAATAAAAATGTCCCTTCTATTTCTAATTATCCTCCTGGGAAATTTCATTTGAAAAATTCATTAGATATAATTATCACCTCCATAAATTTTACTGTCCCTTTCATAGATTTGAGAGTCAGTGGAGAACAAGCATAAATGATTCAGTAAAGCAAGTGACCAAATGTCATGCTTAGTTTTAAGTTACATCTAAGTTACCATAACAAGGAACCAGAAAGTGCTAACAGAAAGATCAAGGAGAAAATCCTTGCAAGGGAGTTCCTCATGTCTCTCGTGATTATATATATCATCCAAACTAGGATGGATTTATAAAACGAAGAGGAAATGTATCAGCTAGATACTACTATGTTATAAACCACCACAAAATTCATTGGCCTAAAAGAACAATTATTTCTTTTTCTTGAGTCTTTATAGTAGCTAGGCGTTGACTGATCTAAGCTGGGCTTGGCTGGGAGGAGGTCTGCTCCATGTGTCTCTCATCCTCCTCTTGGGTCCAACTAGTTGGCCTAGGCATATCCTTCTCATCTCTGTGGCAGAAATTCAAAAGAGCAAACTCAGTTATACAAGTGCTTTTTCAAGCCTCTATTTGAATCAGTTCTGCTGAAATCCCAGTGGACCAAAGCAAGACATGTGGCTGAACCCAGAATCAAGGAACAGGGAAATACACTCCCGTTTTTGGTGGGCAGAACTGCAAAGCCACATGCCAAAGAACACGGATGAATTGCACTGATTGGCCCACTTCTTCATGGAGAGCAGAGAAGTATTAGTGCCATTAATTCAATCTATCTCAGGATACAATTAATAAACCAATTGATCCTACATAATCTACCTCAAAGTAAGTTCCTATTTAGGAAACTCTTACAGTAGAAAAAGATGCCCTCAGTTGAAGTTTCCCAGGTAGAAATCCAGAAAATGAGTGACAGTCATGAAAATGACCCAGGCCTTGACAAGCTAAGATCCAGCCTTCATAATACGCCTGCAAAAACAGCTACCTTTGGTAAATATGGGCTAAATGAGGCTAAGATTGGTTAAGTAATTTACAAGATGCATGCTTAGTAATTAGAAACAGGAAAAAGTTCAAATATACTTGTCTGAAAAGGGTTTAAGGCCTCCACTTTACTATGCTGTCTTAACGTGACTAGCAGATTATCTCTCTAATAACTATATTTAAAAAGCCAGGTCTTCAGACATCTATAGTCCCTTCTCAGGAAGTTATAATCCCAAGTAATGCCCTTTATGAGACAGAGTTCTTCCTTCATAAGGAACACACTTTTGTTTAGGACACATTTTAATTATTATAATTTATTTTTCATCGCACAAGGCATTTTTAACACATATCTCTAAATATGTTTGTGTAATTTTAAACTTTTCACGTACATTTTATTTAATAATCCAAGTCAGCAAGGAAAACTAAAATTAAAAAACATAAGATAACTTTACAGATTTCTGTAAGTATTTATTTCAAAGTATAGATATTATATATATATAATATATTATATTTGATATATATTATACATTGTATGTTACTGAGTTACTTATTATAGATTATAATGTTTAACAAACTATTTTATTATAGTTGTACTGAGGATTAAATTATATAATATACCTAAATATCTAAGCATAGTGCTTAGAACATAGTAAGTAGTAAATAAATTATAGCTATGTATGGAAGGCACATACTTATTACATAAGATGTCTTTCCTTTAAGTCTCATCCTGGATGTTAAAATTCAACTGGCTGGTTACTCCCCCAGATCCATATATTTTAAGAGGCCATACCCTTGACCCAGAGGTTCAAATGATCTTGCTTTCATTTAGTACTGGGAAGGACCAAAAGAATATCTGGAGAAGCTGTTTAGAGCTTTCAGTGATGCAGAAGAGCTGAGGAACATGAAGTAGATCTCATGTATACCTCACTTGAAATTCGCAGATATCATCAAATGTAACCCAGACATTGACTGGGCAAACTCTGCCCTTGGGCTGAATTCCCAATTCCAGGGCCTGTGGAAGGACATACTCTCCACGCAATTTCTGCACCAAATTTATTCTTGGCTCCCTCTGCCTACTGTTCCTATATGTGAGTATACTATCTCTGATTTATCCTAATGACAATCAGCAACCTTAAGGCAATATACTCAGTCCTTTCTCTGCCTTATATACCTACTTACAGCAAGCATTCCCTGAGTATGTGAAACTTTACTGAAATTTGAGAATCTCAAGGAATACATTCGAGATATCCACTGCTATGTAAAAAAGGCCTGCCTGAAATAAGTCATTCCAAAATTTAGTGATGTAAAACAACAACAGTCATTTCTTATTACTATGATAGCCCCTCGTGGTTACAGTGTTGACCAGAGCTGGGCTCAGCTGGGTGGTTCTCATTTGGCCTCTGATGCAGTTACAGAGGCTGAGGTGAGGCCATCTGAAGGCATCTTCTCACATGTCTGGTGCCTGGGCTGGGAAGACTCAAGTAGTTGGGGACTGGAACAGCTGGATCTCCTCAAGGCTGTCATTCTCTTAATGGTCTTTCCACATGGTCTTCTCTCAAACGTTTGTGCTTAAAGGTAGCCAGACTTCTCACACGGCAGTTCAAAGCTCCAACACAAGTGTCCTGAGAGAGAGAGCTAAACAGAAGCCATATTATCTTTTCTAACCTTCCAAGGTGGGCCCCAGAAGTCACCCACTGTTACTTTTACTACATTCTATTTGTCAAGGAAGTCACAATGTCCCACCAGTTTTAAGGGGAAGACACCTCTACCCCCTCTTGATGAGAATGTGGACATGTTCTAAAAGAGCCCAAGGGACAGGAAACATTTTTGTGGTTATTTTTGGAAAATACAATTTGCTAGAAAGGGATAATATTATGGATTATCTCATCATTTTGTTGACTACTCACTTCTCTTCCCTTTCCATCCTAGCCCTTCACTGCCTTTTTCCCATATTCCCTCAGAGCTCCAAATTTTTCTCTATTGTGCAGAATAGTTCAGTTTTCCCTCAGATCCTATTTCCTCCACTAGTCAGAACAAAGGGACTCCATTCCCCAGGAACCTGAACTTCTACCTTCTTTAGAAAGTAATTTTGTTCCCTTACTCAGATTTAGAAGTAAATAATACTTAGGCCCACTCTCTGCAGAGCTGCAGAGAAGAAGTGAGAGAAAATGAAGAGAATATCAAACGATGGGACAATGGCCACAATCTTTGACAAAGAATTCTCCTCCTTAAGATAGAGCCTGGAAAGAGTAAAGGAGAAGGGAGTCTCACATATTCCAAGCAAAAGGATACATCCTCAATAATGTGAGGGAGAAAAATATGCGGACAAGCCCCTGAGGCTTGGACAGCATCATTTAATGATCTATTCGAAGACAGAGGAATTCCATTGCTTTGGCATGGAGTAAGTGTTTAGTCAACAAGATAAGAATGTCGGATACAGAAAAGGCCTCAGAGAGAGAAATAAAATTCTGTAACCACTACAGCAACATCAAAACCCTCCTGGAAGAGTGCCCTGCTTCACACTTCCATTTCATCTTTTGTGTCTATCAGTTTTGCAAATGGAAAAAAAAAAAGTGATCATAATAATTTCTCTGAAAATGCCTATTGCATAAAAATTGTTCTGATACAAGTTTCTCTAAATAGTTTTCTAGGAAAATTAGTTTCCCTTGAGAGGACATGTTTGAGATGTACTTGTACCAGTTTAGATTACATTCTGTAGCATATAATCATAAATCTAATTGATAATGACTTAAATAATTAAGGTTTTTTTCTCGTGTCATAAGAAGTCTAAAGATTGCTAGTACAGTCACTATAATTGAAACCAGCTCAAGACAAGGTTGACATAAGGGAAGCCATATTGTAGAAAAGAAGCCCTATTGTAACTTTCTGACAAACTAACCCAGCTGGATATGCACCCTCCAGGAGATATAACTGCTATAGATTTGATGACCTCTGCTTGTGCATGTACCTCCCAGCTGCAAAAAGATGATAACTTTGTTCTTTTGAGTTCCTTAGGAATGTGATGACCCCCGAATAGGGAGTCTATGCTGATAGCCATCATCAATGAAAACTGAAAGATCTGGTGTGGCACTCTCAGTCTATAACACCAGAAGGTCGGCTTTCCTAACCCCCTTCCCTATAACCCACCGGTCTATATAACTGCTGCAAGATTTTGTGCCCCCTTAAGATGGTTCTTTGAGACATTACTTGGCCATCTTCCCTCTTGCTAGCAAACTGTAATAAATTGCCCTTTCTTTTCCCCATCTTGCCTCTTGATGATTGGCTTTTGTCTCTCAACAAACAGTTTTATAGGTTTTACAGTTTCATCAAGGATGCAGTTTTCTTCTATTTTTTCAACTCCACCAACCCTAGTATGTGGCTTTTATCCACATGGTTGCAAGATTGCTACTGCTGCTTCAGTCATCACATTCACATTCCAGGTCAGAAACAGAAGGAAGCAGTGAAAGCTTTCTCCATCTGAGGCTTTGACTTTGTCTTACTAAACAGAAGCTCTTCTCAATGACTTCTGCCTACATCTTATTAAGCCAGAGCTTTGTTACATGGTCACAACAAATCAAAGTGATATTTTAGCATTCCAGTAAAGCTAAGGGAAGGTAAAGGAATGGGGGTTGTGAATGTCATTTGGTTATTAAAGCACAGTGTCTGACACAGCAGCAGACCAGGGGTCAGGAGTGCTGGCTTCTATCTAATCCTCTGATCTAACTAAGTATTTAACCATGGAGAAGCACTTTAACTTCCAGAACCCCAATTTCCCATCCAAAAAAATGGAAAAATGAAATAGAAGATGTCTAATACTCTATGACTGTCTACTTCCAGGATTACTTTAAGACAGGGTGATTGGGGCAGGCACTGTTGGTCACCTACCCAACAGCCATTTCCCACTTATCTTCCTTGCTGACAGAGACCAACTCCCACTATAAAACCTGATGAGGTTTTCTAAGCCTCTCTTCCTGCTAGAGCATGACCATGTGACCAAAACTTGGCCAAGAAGACCCAAGGAAAAGTATGCCATGGTATCTGGGCAATACTTTCCACCACACTATCAGATGAGTGTGTAAGGAGAAGTCTTCTGGCTCCCTGCCCGACCCTATCTCCCCATCCAATTACTCCTGTCCTTGGACTCAGCTGTACGAGCTGTAGCAGCCATTTTGTACCAATGAGGTAACAAACTCAACACAATGAAAATGATGGAATGGAAAAATGATAAAGAGTTTTAGTCATTAGTAAAATAAATCATGGGACTACCTTTTCCTGACTTTATGTTATGGGAAACAATAAGATCCCTGTTTGTTTGTGTTATTTTTGTTTGATGCTATTACTTGCAACCCAAAACATCTTACATGATACAATGATGTAGTAGAAACAATTGGAGATTCTAAATTAGCACGTCTTCACTTTATGTGCATATGAATCATAGGGAAACTTGTTAAAATGCAGATTTCTGATGCAGTAAGTCTGGGATGGGGCCTGAAATTCTGCATTTCTAACAGGCAGGTGATGTTGATACTCCTGTTCTGTAGATGGTCTGCCCTGCACTTTGAATAGCAAGGTGCTAACCCATATGTTGCTGTTGTATGACATTGCTCAAGTCACATCACTTCTCTAGGCCTCAATTTTCTCATAGAATCCTACATCTTATGATTCTTAGTATTATCAGAAGAAAATATTCTTTTCCTCCACAAATGAAAATACACGTGAAAAGTGAACTGAGGAAGCAAAAATGCTGTGATTTATTTTAAATCTTCTGCCAAATGGTCATTAATCTCATTACTTGATACAAATTGCATCCAGGACGAGGGCACATAGGCCAGCGCTTGTTTCTGCGACTGTCCAACTGCCCCACCTACACAGAAATATCATGGGAACAGAATGTTAAACTGAGCTACATTTGCAGCTGCTCCTTGGAACCTCATTATGTATAATGTGTGTGCTAATCAGAAATTCAATTAATAAAGATTTGAAAAGATTTAGAGCAAGCCATCCTCTTCCCCACCCCATCCTCTTCCCCACCCCATCCTCTTTCAATGAGAAAGATGAATGAATGTGGTTATTTTAATAGCAAAAAAGCCATCTGCCTGCAAGAGTGCCTTCAGCATGGTACCTTCTGCCCCAGGTGCTCCCAGCAGCCCACAAACATCTCAGTCCAACACTGAAGTCTGGCTGCTTTCACATCTGAGTGTTCTTTCTCTCTCTCCTACCATCACTGCACTTCAGTGATGCAACTGGTGGGAAACAACCCGCCCTCCCTCCGTATTCTTCAAACCAGAGTCTTGGACGTCTCATTTACTATACCCTGAGACATGTCAGGTGCTGGAAAGGGACGGAGTACAACAGCTCTGTTACACCGTGAGTGGGAAAATGAGAGATATACTTTTTTTTTTCCTTATATGTTTTCCTTTCTAATAGACTTTATTTCTTAGAACTAGTTTAGATTTACAGAAAAATTGAGATGATAGTACAGAGTTCTCATTTACCTCAGATTAGTTTTCCCTATTATTAACATCTTACATTAGTATGACATTTGTTGCAAATAATGAACCAATAGTGATATATTATTATTAACTAAGGTCATAGTTTATTTAAATTTCCTTGATTTTTACCTAATGGTCTTTTTCTGTTCCGGGATTCCACATTACATTTATGTTATGTCACTTTCAGCTCCTCTTAACTGTGGCCATATCTCAAACTTTGATTAGATGACTTGGAGAGTTTTAAGGAGTACTGGTCAGGTATTTTGTAGGATGCCCTACTATTAGAATTTGTCTGATGTTTTTATTATGATAAGGCTGGGGTTATGGTTTATTGGGAAGAAGGTCAGAAAGATAAAGTGCCATTTTTATCCCATCTTATCAAGCATACATACTATCAACTTGATTTATAACCATTGATCTCGGCCTTGACCATCTGGCTGAGGTAGTGGTTGGCAGGTTTCTCCATGATAAAGTTACTCTTTTTCCCCTCTTTCCATGCTGTACACTTTGAAAGGAAGTCACTCTGGGCAGCCTACATCTAAGGAGTGAGAGTTTATGCTCCAGCTCCTTGAGGGTAGAGAGCTACATAAAACATTTGGGATTCTTCTCTGTGAGATTTGTCAATTCTCCTCCGTTTATTAATCTATCCAATTATTTATTTATATCAATATGAACTCATGTGTATTTATTTTATACTTTGAGTTAAAACCCAATACTGCTTTATTTTATTTTATTTTTGCTCAAATTGTTCCATTTTTGGTCATTGGGAGCTCTTTTAGTTGTCTCCTATTTCCTTTTGGCATACTCCCATCACTCTGTGCATGTGTGTGTGAGTACTTTCTTACTTTCTGGTGCTGCAAGATGATCCAGGCTCATCTTGTATATTTCTTCTCCCAGTCATAGAGTCAGTCATTTCTCCAAGGAGCCCTGATCATTTTTATTGGAGAATGGTATTAGAAACCAAGATCTGGGTTCCAGCTGTGTTCATTGACATTGGAGTGCCATTTCTTTTAGGCCCTCTCCACTAACAGAACAAAAATAGTGTGAGTTTATACTAACCCATGTAAATGTGCATATCTATGAATATCTCCATATGTAAACATCTGTATCTATACGAAGATAAACATAAGTTTATACTGATGTCTCCAACTCTAATCCATTGCCATATAGATCATTCTAGCTTTTTCTCTTTGCTTATATGGAACCTCCCACTTTAACAATGAGAAAGCTGGCTCCCCTATCTGCTATCCATTTAATTAATTCTTCCATTCCAGTATACATATATGGCAGCATCAGAATTATTAACCTGTACTCCCACGGGAAATAACTTTATCAACTAGAGTACAGGTCTTATGAGCAGTTCCTTTTGTCTTTAGTCTTGCAAACTCAACTCATTTCCAAAGATCCTTAGGTTGGCAAATGTTCCCCGCATCCTCTTCAGTGAGGTTATTTTATACATTTGTAATACAGTTAGATTCCTTTGTTGCTGTCTGTATTCTTCTTGGGATCCCAAGATTTTTTATTTATATCTTTGTATATTTAATGATAATTTGGAGTTCAAAGTAAATAATGCAGTTCAATGTTATTAAAAGAAACTCTTATTTACTCCACTTCTCAAATGTTCCCACACAATGATTCTTATGCTTTTCATTTCATATCATTGAAGAGTTAAATTATAAAATCATAGAATATAACAACTATTGGGAATCTCAGGGGTTTTCTCACCTATTTAGCCAAGGAATGGCAGGTTGAATAAATTATATGGTTTGTCCAAGGATTCAGCTAGTTAGAGACAGAAGCAGGAATAGAATTCAGCTCTCTTGGTTCCCAGTTCAAAGCTATTTTCCTTATACCACCTAATATATAGAGAGAAGAGTGCTTGATTCAATCCTGATGCATCTAAGTTCCCAGTTCTCAGTGACACTGCACTACAGATGCAAACTTGAGCTGCCACACTTTGGTTTTTTACACAGTGTGCTTTCAAGTCAGTTAACTATTCCCCTTGTCCTATAAGAGCATTCATGGCTATCCAGGCATGAAATGGTCACTTCCAAGGTAGCCAAATTCACCTCCCATTGAATTTGGAATGGACTTTCTTTTCAAATCTTGCAAAAAGGAAGTGGAAGAAGTGAGGATTTCTTTGGGTCAACAAAAATCAGAAATCCTTAGTTCTCACTGTTCAGAGCATCAGCTCTGGCATAGCCTCTTCCTAGAGCCTTCCCTGATTCATCTCTCTCTGCCTCAGGGTGTCTTTTCTCCTTGTTTCTATAGCATTTGTCACACTACCCTCTGTCATTAGATTGTGAACTCTTGAAGTCTGGGACCATGGCATTTATCTCAATCCCCTCCACAACTGACTTCACATGTAATAAGATCGGTTCAACTGATATTTGATTAAGTAATGAGTAAAGTATGTATGAAAGGAGTTAGAAACACTCTTCAGAAGTTGGAAACATAGGTAAGATGGGGAAAAAGAGAAAGCCAAGACCAGCCATGAAAAGAACAAGAGAAGGAGGAAAAAGAATAAGATTGGAGTTGCCTTAGGAACTGGAGGGCCCAGAGAAGAAAGAGGATTGAAAGCTACCTAGAAAGGACTCCATACACTCTGCAAACAACATAGATATAGGACAGTCATGAATGTACAGTCCTTCCAGAATGCTAACCACTCATGATATTGGTAAAGGATCCTTCTGTGTCTCCAAGGTAAGGGGTGACCATAGATTTATGATGTTAAGGTTGGAAGAAATCTATAAACTCTCTCACCTACCCTCTTCTCATTCAGTGCTCTACTTTAAACTGCCAGAGCACTGTGAAGGGAAGTCAGAGAATCACAACGCCCCAGGGTTGCATGAGACAGAGATTCTTGACAGGACCAAAGGCCATTAGAGGCAAAGTCTCATACTCCCATTTGAGGCACCTCTTGGCCAAGAGATAGAAACTTGATCTTGGGATTAAAAGTTACAGAACTCCAAAGATCTTTCCAAAACAGTGACTGGTGCCTTGACAGGGACATGAGGAAGATAACAGATAGAAGTTGGACTAGGTTCAGATGAAAAAGCTGAAAAAAGTAAACCTTGTGTTATTGATGTTGGGCCCTAGGGTAATAAAGGATTGAATAGAATGATGGAAGAGGCTACTAACTAAAATAGCTTTAGAAAGGTAAATAAAAGTAATATAGAATGGCCAAGAGTGTCTACAGCATCATAGACGTGGATGCAAATCTGGCCACGTCCACTCACTAATTGGGTGATTTGGGACGTATTACTTGTACTTCCCCAGCCTTACTCTCATTCTTGTAAAGTTAAGATAATGATACTCATCTGGTAAGATTGTTATAGGGTAAAATGAGAAAAAATAGGTAAAACAACACAGGAATTGAAACATAGAGAAAGAAGTCATCATCATTGTCACTATCATCATCATCACCACCATCAAATCAACAATCATCAAAACTTATCAAGTATTTATTATTGGATAAACATTGTACTAGGTGTGTTATACTTAGTTATCATTGTTAGTATTTTTACTGATCAACTGGTAATATCTGAAGGTTATGGGTTTTCCTTTTTACAAGGTAGACAAATCTGAATAGTTTTCTTCTACTTTGGAGAATTTGTATGAAGCAGCCTAAAGGCAGGGGAATGGTAAATGATTCCCACCAAGTCTTTTGCACTCTTACAATTCATGATAAGGTGAGACATCAAGAGCAACGCTGGTTATAAGACAGACAGGAAGGAAGACTGTGGCGTTTGTACCACTGCCCAATCTTCTGAGTGACAGCCTTCAATGTCTAGTGCCCTGTATCAGGCCAGAAAGCTTGTTTTATGAACTGGCTTTTTCTCAGACTCAGGCAGCTACTGCTGTGTGTTTCTTTAGAGTTAGGGCTGCATTTCTCAGTAATTGGTAACAATTTCTTCTAATGAAGAGGAAAGCAAATTGCCACTTTAAAAAAAAACCTGCATAAATTGCAGAAGCATTCATTACTATTGCCCTTAGGCTCCTGGGAACTCATGCTGTCTTTCCATAATGATTATCATGATTACATGCTATTTAATTGTATATTTAGGTCTCTACAAAAATTGCAGACATGTTTGAGCTTAGCTAGAGGAGTTTTCAATCAAAATGAGTTAACATACTCTTTCCCATTCTAGATTAAACTCAATATGGTTATGTTCATTTTAAATGCACGATCACATCCTTGGGTTCTTCAATGAGAAATTTTGGATAGCTATCCAGTCCTCACCGTCACCATCTGGAAGGCCTTATGGGATCATTTGGTCTAGGTCCTGATCTTCGGTACTAGGCTAGTCTGGTGAGGAAATAGCAAAGAGGCTAGGCTAGATCCTTCTTGCTCACTGGGCTGGAAGAATTTGAAGGTAGTGCCAGACTACCACTGGTTCTCATTCTTTGTCTGATACAACATAGTAAGATCTTCCTGGTCAAGTAGAGACAGGTAATTGCTTACAAGTCTAGGAGTCAGGAAGATCTCATGCCCAGGCTTTGATGGCCCTACTATCCCTTCAAAACGGAGACATGAGTTGCCAAAGCCAAGTGAGAAGCAGAGGAATATGGCAGGTTCCTGCTTCTGTAAGGGGTCTATTTCCATCTCTACTGGTTGGGACTCTACTGCCAAAACTCAAAGAACATTAGGGCTGAATGACAAGAGTCTATAATAATAGAAACTGAGTGAATGGCAAGGGAAAGTGAAGAACTCATTTCAAAAAAGGCATGGCCAAACCCAGAAAAAAGCCCTATCCACTTATCACTAGATCAGGACCCATCAGCCCATCAAATGGTATAGTTTACCCTTTCAGATTTATGGTATTTTGCCAAAAGAGCTCAACCACCTTTCTGAATGACGCAGCCTATGTCCCTATTTCATCCATGTCAGAAAATTAATAATATCCTACAAAAGCACCAAATAATTTATGATTTAAGCCACAATGGAAAATACGTTTTCCCAAACACCAGGAATTGTTTTTACACCAAGTTTCCAAAGATAAGTGAATTTTATTTATGTTTTCACTCTTGAAGCTGGTGACAGAGAGCTCAATCTAGGAAATCCTTAGTTGTACTAAGTAGTTAGCTACACAGCAACCGAGAATTTGACCTGGCTTTGGTCAAATCTACTGACACTTTGGGGCCTTTTTGCCCTGAAAGGCTCATTTGACAAGTTAGACAACCTCCACAAAGCAACATGTATTTGTCAGTGCTGGGAAGGCCTGACCATAGCTAAGAGACCTGGGTCTAATCCTACCTCTGCCACTAGACAGATGCATGTACTTCAAGAAGACACAACCTTTCTGGGCTCTAGTTGCCTCACCTATGAAATAAAGTAGTTGGACTAGATCAGCATTTCTCAACTCTGGACATATTTGAATCACTTGGGAAGATTTCTAAAAATGTGATGCCCAGGACTTACCCTAGAATAATTAAATCAGACTCTCCATGGGTGGGGCTATTTGTTTAAACTTTCTCAGGTGATTCCAATGTTCAAGCCAGGGCTGAGACCCATGAGGCCAGATTATTCCTGAGTTCACAGTGTACGCACATTGTGTCACTTTCAGTTTTACATCAACTCTGAACTTCCCGTCATCTCTGAAAGGACGAGACAACTCTCAAAGTGTTACATCCTTGTATCAACCCCCTTTGAGTGTAAGTGGAACCTGTGACTTGTTTCTGGCCAAGAGAATATGGCAAAGGTGATGAGATAATCACTCCCATGATTATGTCATGTTATACATAGCAGACTGGACTGAGATACTCTCCTGTGGGCTTTGAAGAAGCAAACTGCCATGTTTTTGGAGAGTCTCTGCTATGGACTGAATGTTTGTGCCCTCTCCCAAAAATTCACATGTTGGAGTCTAATCCTTAGTGTGATGATATTTGGAGATGGGACCTTTGGGAGGTAATTAGGTCATGAGGATGTAGCTCTCATAAATGGGATTAGCACCCTTATAAGAAGAGGATAGAGAACTAGCTAGCTCTCTTTCCATCACGTGAGGATATAAGAAGTGGGCCCTCACTCGACTATTCTGGCATCCTGATCTCAGACTTCCAGCCTCCAGAACTGTAACAAATAAATTTCTGTTATTTATAAGCCACCCAGGCTACAGTGTCTTGTTATAGCAGCCCGAACTGAATAAGACAATCTCTGAGATAGCCACAGGGCAAGGAACTGCTATACCCTTGTAGGAGCTGAGGGTGGCCCTTGGCTGACAACCTGAAAGAAAGTGGGGACCTCAATCCTATAGCTGCAAAGAGCTGAATTCTGCTCAAAACCATGTGAGCTTGGAAGAGGATCCAGAATTCCAGAAATGAATGGCCTACGCCAAGACTGCAGCCTTGTGGGACACTGAGCAGAGAACCTACAATCTGTGACTGGTCTCCTGACCCACAGAAACTGTGAGGTAATAAATGTATATTGTTTTAAGTTGCTGAATTTGTAGTAATTTGTTGCACAGCAATAGAAAACTAATACATCTTCCAAAGCATGTGTTTGTGTTCAGCATGACACAATGCCTGGTGGTATCTCATAGAAAGGTATGAGGTATGCATTGGAGAAAATTGGGACTTGTGATGCTGAAAAATAAAATGTAGGATTAAGCTTTTCAAATAAATGAAATAAATACATAAATGAATGCATATTTGAAATTTAAGTTATAATTCCTCAAATAGGAGTGCTAAAAATTTATCTATTTTTAATTCAGGAAAGGCCTATTATTGACATCTTTGCTATTATACAACTAAATGCCTTAAGGTTTATTCTTCCCGTGTCTTGGCCTCAGGTCTCCCATTTGTAAAATGAGGTGACTAGAGAAGTTCCCTTTCAATTGTCAAGTTCTATGATCCTATGCTCTTAGCATAGTGACTACTTCAGCACAATGATTGAGGGTGTGCAGCTGGAAGTTAATCTGACTTAAGTTTCAGTTCTAGCTCTACTACTTACTAACTGTATATCTTTGGCCAAGTGATTTATCAATCTTGTTAAGCCTCAGTTTCCTCATCTATAAAATGGGAATAGTAAAACTCCTCAATCTTCTAAGCATTTGGGGGTGGGCTTATTATCTGAGTCAATGGATATAACAGGTTTAATTAAACACAGCACTTAACATATAGTAGTGACTCAAAAATGGTAGTGATGGTGGTTGTTGCTTTGTTACAAGCTCTGTGCTTGATTGCATTAGGGACAATTTGGTTATTTTTAGCACCTATTATCATCCTTCCTAGGAGACCATTCAGACGACCTGAAATGTTTACTAGGCACATTTGAAAATGTGGAGTTGGAAGGAGAATACAGCAGTGATACAATGGCTGCCAAGGAGGGCAGTGTCCTGCTCCAAAACCAGCAGGTAGAGGCAATCTCCCCTACCCCTCCCTCTGTTGTGATTGCTCTTTGCTTCAACAGGAAGAGGGCCAACGCCAAGAGGATGGACACGACAGAGATTAACAATGCATTCCTAGTAGTTTATCTGGGTTAAAGAACAAAAACATGAATTTTTTTTCCCATTCTTTAACTTGTCCCTAATATATTCTTTTCCTTTTCACTATTAAAGTTAGTCTTTTTCAGGCACTGTTCTCAACTACTTTCAGAGGCCAGATGTGGTTCTTTTGAAGTCTGAGGACGAGAGGCTGCCCGACAGCCTTTAAAAGTCTTTAGAAATTATCTTGTTTGAGCTGCAGTGTCCAGGAAGACTATGGCCAAAGAACATTCTCTTTGTTCAAGCAGAGTTATTAGAAAAAAATAAGTTCCAATGTTTGCTTTCGAGAGTCTTGCACTAAATGTGGAGAAGAGAACTATAAAGCTGGGCCCCGAGAGAGTCTTTCTATTTGGCTGACGAGAGCTTTCAAGAAAGTTGCCTAACAATCCTCGGGACTCACATTTATTTGGCAACAAGTGGACTGCTTTTCAAAATAGAGAGAGAGGTAGCTAAAATAAGAGATAACTTCCCTTCTACGAAAAAAAAAAAAAATTAATGGAGAAACAAAAGAACTTTTTGGAGGATGAGTAAAGGAAATACTAAATTATATTGAAAGATGAAAGTAAGAACTTAAATTCACTACCAGAAATTTGTATGAGCTAAAAACAAAGCAGTTTAGATAAATTCATGAATTTGAGAAGCATAAGGAATCATCAACTTCAAATCAGAGGTCTTAGAGATGTTCAGCGAGTCTGAAATACATGTCACAAACATCAAGTACATCGTCCCAAAAAAGGTCCCTTGGTGATACCATCAGAAAAGTAATTCATCACAGATTGGTCCCTGTGTTGCATTCTTATTTTCCTGGACACACAAAGGAATAAGAGAGAAGAATGACAGGCTTTTTTTCAAAATGCTTTTATCGAAAGCAGAACTACTTTCAATACCTTGTTGCTTATTTGAGGGGCAATCTGAATGAAATTTGCCTTTGTTCAGTTGCTGTAATAACTACAAGCTTTATGATTAAAATCAGAAGCAAATGTCTCATGAGAGCCATGTTCAGATGTACAATTGGTCCTTGCTCATACAAAATAGAACAAGACTGCTGGCCTCCGGAGATCATCTCTGGTTCACTCTGCAGATGCAAGGCTGAAAATAGAGCTGTCTGGAAGGCTAAGGAGAGAGAGATTAAAAGGAGGAAAGAAAGAAGAAAACAATGTGAAAATTGAGCTCAAGATGGTCTCTTGTCAAATCCCACTATGAGGAAATCTTGGGAGGAAAAATGAGTTTTAGGACCTACCACACACATTACGAATCCTTTTGGAGCGGTCTCTCCACATTGAACCAAAGGCATGGATCCAAAGGGCTGAATCAAGTGACTCCAGGTGCAGCAGGTTATGAAAAGGGTGTTCTAAGTCTTCTGAATGCTCTCATAGCAATTCTGGAACTACATCAACACCTTTTTTAGCATTTTTCCATCAAGTCTGATACTTCTCCAAGCAGTTAGAAGATCATTTATTAAACCCTGATCATGAATTGCATCAAAACTGAATTTAAAAGAATAACATTAAGCATTGTCTTTCTTTCTTAAACTGCAGAGGACTTGAGAATAGGAACTGTGGCTTTATTTGCATTGGACTCTCACCATCAAACCAAATATGTGTTCAACAAATACATTTGAACATTTATTTTCCTCTTTCAACCAGGTCAAATAAGAGTTGTCCATAAATTTCTCCCATAACTCACAAAACTGGTAGCCAATTAGATGTTCTGGATATATGATGATATAGACAGATTTAAAAATTTTATAAATATTTTATGAATAGTCAAGTTGCAGAGCAAGAAGCAAAATGACCAATATACATATGAAAATTATTTAGCCTCATTTATAATCAAAGAAATAGAAATGAAGACATTGGGATAGCATCCATCTTATAAAATTGGTAAAAATAAAAATACCAGTGACGATCATAGACAATGGTCGTATTCATACACTGCTAATGGGAGTGCAAAGTGGTGCAATCTTTCTAGGGGGAGAAGGGGATTTGGAAATATTTATCAAATGCTTTAAAAATTCATATATCTTTTTGATCCAAAATTCCATTTCTATGAAAGTATCCTAAGAAAATAATTAAGGATGCGTGCAAGCATTCAGCTTCAAGAATATTCAGCACTGTATTTTTTATAATAGCAAGAAAGCAGAACCCAAATTTTTAAAATTGGATCAGTTAAGTGAAATATTGTGTATCCATGTAAGAGAATGCCATTTTGACATTGGAAATTACATTAAAGATTTTTTTATTGACATAAAGAGATAGTTGTGCATATATTTATTTATTTATTTATTGTGTGTGTGTGCGTGTGTGTGTGTGTGTGTGTGTGTGTGAGAGAGAGAGGAAGAATAGCCCTGAACTAACATCTGTTGCCAATCCTCCTCTTTTTGCTGAGGAAGATTGGCCCTGAGCTAACATCTGTGCCCATCTTCCTCTACTTTATATGTGGGATGCCTACCGCAGCATGGCTTGATAAACGATGGGTAGTTCTGCGCCCGAGATGCGAACCTGTGAACCCCGGGCCACCAAAGAGGAACACGCGAACTTAACCACTACGCCACTGGGCTGGCCCCGTTGTGATATTTTTGGTTAAAAAAAAAGAGTTACAAAAATTATGACTTTATTTTGGTAAAAGCAAAATGTAACAGGTGAAAATGTGGATAGGGTTTTGATGGTTAAGTATTAATTAGGCCTGTGAATTCAGGAACACCTGGCTTTTGCCCTGCCAAGTTTCCCTATTTCTTTCAGCTTTCCCAAAGGAGAGAAATGCAAGGAACAAATCCAAACAGTAAACAGAGTACCAGTGTATTAGCTGGGTCAATGCCTGAGATGTCCCTAAGACTTCTCAGCTAAAGGTGAACTGGGGGCCTATGTGGGACCTCTGTCTCCCCACCACAGCCAAAAGCAGAGATTCTACTTAGGCATTCCTGCAGAGAGAGAGAAAGAGAGAGTCTGGCCTGACTTAGCTTATTGATCTCAAGGCAAGGAATGAGGAGAGCCAATGAAAGTAAACTACTCAGGCACCATCTTTTAATTACAGTGACCAGCTCTACTAGTGAACACGGCCCCATGATTGCCATAGAATTGCATCAATAAGATTAGCAGCTTTCCTTCCCTTGGGGTAGAGGAGTGGGGAGGGAGGTATGCATACAGGTGGGATGAAAGGCAGATCCAGAGCCACAAGGTCCTATCCATACTGCATTGTTTCAGTAATCCGCTATATAACAAACCACTCCAAAACTCAGTGGCTCAAAACAACACTGACTATTTCTCATGATTCTGTGGGTTGACTGGGCTCAGACGTGCTGCTCTGCCCCATATCTTATAGCTGAGCTTACTCATGCAGCTGCGTTCAGCTGGGACCTCTACTGGTGCTAGGACCTCCACAATGACTTCCCATCCTCCAGGGTCTCATTCACCATTCGGTAGTGTTACCTGAACCTCTTTATGCACAGTGACTGGCTTTAAAGAAAGAGTGTTCTAAGAAAATAAGCCCTGTTCTAAAAAGGTACCTGGGATTTGTTTCAATCAGGTATGGTGAGATATTCAGACACAGAAATGATTGTCATGAAGGAAGAAGTTTATACTCAAGATCCCTAGAAACAAGGGCAGGAGAATACTGGCCTGGTGTGTGCGAGTTGGATGAAGGAGATATTGGGAGCTGTGGGCTGTGGATTGGTTGGATTGTACATTAAAGCTGCGCTCACAGCGAAGTCATTTATTATCTCTAGGGATTAGAGAGCCTGGGGGGTGGGGGAGTGGGAAGGGCAGTGTCTCCAGGATCAAGGCCCCAAATGTCAGAGAATCAAGAATACAGAGAATAAGAAAATACAGTCCATACAAGCCCCAATGTGCAAGCTCTTGCCAAGCTTCTGCTAGCATGATGTTTGCTAGGATCCCATTGACAAAAGTAGATCACACCATCAAGGCAAGAACGACATAGGAGGGGCCTAAACAAGGGCATGAACATGGGAGAGATTGTCCATTGAGGGCCATCAATGTAACAATTACCACATAAATATTTCTGAATAAAAGGGTATTTGCCAAGGTCAACAGTGGTCACCCTTGAAATCTAGAGTTACTTATTTTTTTCTTTTATCCTATTTTGACCTTTTTACCAAATGGATTTTCTTATTTTCAGCAATGAATAGGCATTATTTTCGTAATAAGAACACAGCCAAAATTAATTAACAAAATAAATACTACTGTCTTAAATCAGGCTCCCTGGAAGCAGAACCTAGGATGGGGATTCTTGAGCAAGTGATTTAGTGGTCCCATGAGAAAACCATAAGGGAGTGAGGAAAGCAAGATAGGGCAGGTAAAGGAGCTGAGGGAGAATGTGATCTCAGCTGAGGCCCAGTCTCAGCCTGAGCCCACGTGGAGCTCTACAGGATGAACAGTGCCATGGAGCTCACCTTGAGGCAATGGGGTCAGGCTTTTGTACCCTGTTTCAGTTAGTCATCAGCTGTGGCTACCCCTGGGGAAGAGGGCCTAAGCTCTGGCATCTCCTGGAAATACAGGTTCCGTAGTAGAGAGCAAGTCTCTGGAGAAGGATGCAGCTTTCAGCCCTTATCAGACAAACTCAAGGCAGCTGGGGGATAAATGGGACCAACAGTGTCTACTACAGCTACTCTAGCTTCTTCCAAAGGGCAAGCTCTGTAATACCTCACATGAGTGCCTCAGGTCCCTACCATATACCCCAAACATACCCGCTAAACAGAAAATAGACATCAAGTAAAACGGATGAGTGAATATTAATATGTGGAACACAGAATTTCTCTTTTATGTATGTACCATGGATCCTTAAATATGACCTCAGGGAATGGGAATCTAGGAAGTGTACCAGGATATTATAGATAAAACATCACTCTTTTCTCTTTGAATAGCTCTATAACTGTGATGATAAGGCAGATTTTGCTAAACTTTCAAAAAGAATCCTCCTCTGGGCTATAAGCATGCCTGAGAAATTTCAAGGGGGATGGATCATTTTTTCTAAAGGTTACAGGCCTAAATTATAAACTCAAGTCAATAAGTTAGATGTCTAAAAATTCTAAAAATAGGGGCAGACAATAAGAGTGCTTTCCCAACCAAAACCACAACCTTCCCTCTGCTGTACTCAGAGAAGGCAGCAGAAACTAATCTTTCTCCCAAAGTGGAAAAACGGGTAATAGAAACCAGATGCCTTGGATTTTGTGCACTGACAATGTATTTCCATCAATCTCATTTATTTTTGTCTGAAGTCTTATTTTCAGGCCATTACATTCAAATACCAAATCAGGCCATATCCACCAAGATGCTCTGGGGGAGGAAATGCCTTTTATTAGCAGACATGCTTATTTTCTGGTTTTTACCATCAATGATGACAACTCTCCATTGAAGCAGGGAGAGATGATGGCTCATGGAATCTTAAGTATCAATTTGACAGAATTTCTTGGAAACATGGAGAAGTCTGGAGTTTTCTGTTAGGTGAACTATGGACAAGACAGAGAAGGACCTTGTCAAAAGTGCGTCAGTTTCACAAATGGAGAGATGGACAATAAAAAATGTGACGAGGGTTCCAGTGAGGGTCCAAGTGAGATGGGGTGGGAGGCCAAAGTTCTGTCCACCTGGCTTCTTCTAAACCCCACCATCTTCAACAGCTAACCTATGTGACTGGGCAGAAAGAAAATAATTGAGGCCAGAAAGAAAAAAAAGCACACAGCTATATAGCTAGCTAGAGAGACAGCTAAAACTGTAATCCAGAAGTGCAATGATCTTCCTAAATCATTGCTGAACCATAGATTAAATATAATTTTATTAGTTTCAATATAAGTGATAAGTTTTACACACTTTTAGAAATTTTTTCATATAAATAAATCCACAGGACAAAGAAATAAATATTTTAATAGATTATGTTTCTTCTTTGGGATTTGGACAATTCAACTCGCCTCATTTTCCTCATATAAGCTTTGCATGGAGGCACACATCTAACAAACTACTTTTCTGTTTCTAAGCTTTCAATTCCACTTCTTTCTCAATCTCTCTCCATCTCTCATTGTTTTTCTTTCTCCCTCTTTCCCTCCTTTCCTCTATCCCCCTCGCTTCTCTTTTTCTCATACTTCAATAAAAAGTCTGACAGATCAGTCCCTTCCCCTTCTCACCGGGACTCAGCACAGGCCATCTGGTCCTGTGGTTTCCAGGGAAGGCTGGTGACATCTCTAACCTCTCTGGGAGACTCCGCAGGGTAACAACAGTCCTTTGAAGATGCCAGCGGCTCTTCCCATTCCTGGAAAGTGGAAGGAGATGGCACCACACGCTAACACTTCCTCCCCCTGAGAAGCTGGCTTTGGAAGATGAGTGAGATCACCAGGGGTCCTCTGATGTTGGCCTGCAAGCTGACTCCACCAGGCAGGGGGCGAGGAAGGAAAAGTATTCATAGCCCTCAGGTCTCCGCCTCTGGGTGTTGCCCGTCTTCCAGCTGGCAGGACACAGGAGCTGCCAATGGACAAGAAGAAGAACATATTCTAGATTCCACTCCGAAACCAGATGTTTCAATCTAGTTCTAGTTACTTCCCTTAGAATATATTAAGCGAAATCTCATGAAATTGCCAATATTCACCTGCTTTGACCTATGACAAAGGTGAAACCTAATCTATGATTCAACCTAATCTATCCTGTCTGATGTCTCTGAATGACAAAGAAATAAGCGCAGAAAAATAGAATATTTGGAGGGCCTTCATTCACTATTTTGACTACATCACTCTCATGCTCAAAAATATTCAGTGGATCTCTATTAATTCCACAATAAAGTTCATATTCATCAGAGAGGAAAGAAAAGCCCTCTACAAGGGCCTCAGCTTACCTATAAGGAGCATTCATTCCCACTTCCCAGCACCCACCCACCCTGTTCTCTCAACCTCTCCAAACTTTTCTCTCCTTTCACCTCTTGAAGTTCAGTGTAGGTCATAGGAGTTTGCAAAAAGTTCCCCACTTTCCTCCAATTCATTTACACATTCAATTTAACTCATTAGCCTTCCTAAAAGCAAAGGATAACAGAAATAAGAAGTATAATTGAAGTATGATGAAGTTGACAATCTTTGCTAGACCTTGAATATTTATTTAAAACTGACCTCACAAATTCAAAAGACAATTTTTAGTTTCTGTTCAAACAGTAATACATTGCTTGATTTTCAACCAATAAAAGGAGATATATGTAGGAATAGGCCTTAGTCCAGGGGATTCTTCTATGGGGTTGAGGAAACTGACGATTGTGCATTTGCCAAGGCAATACCACCCAGAATCCCTGGGAGGAAAAGATCAATGTTTTCCCAGTACCTTAGGTGGGGCACTCATGTTGAGTCTTCCTCCAAGAGTCCCTCAGGTGATTGGTTTCACAGAAAATTGGCCTTTCTGGCACCATGTCCTTCCATGATAGTGATGGACTATCTGAATCACGAGCAAGTTAAACTTAAAGCAACTGACCCTCTTGCTAATACTCACACTATAAGGTTATTGGGGCTGGTTAAGAATTGCAAACGTGTCTGCTACAGTGGCCCAGTCTCCTCAATTGGGCCTGAGATTCCATAGACAATATTTCCTACTTCATATTCTGGCCCCAACAATGGGCATGTGGTTTATTTTCTGGGACATTAAAATAAGTAGAACCATTTTACAGGATATATTCCCTTTTATCAGAATTTTTACCCTTTCTTCTTTATACCCCTCTTTTCTCTTTTTTCTAGTAAACACTTTTTCCCTTGAATTCCTTTAACTTTTACAGAGGTTGAATCAGGAGTTGATAAAAGCGTGTTTTAGTTTGGGTTCCCTCATAGACATGGTTAATGCCCCCCAAGACATAAACTCAAGTGCAAGTAGTTTATCTGGGAGGTGATCCCAACAAACACCTGTCCAGGAGTGGGGAAGTGAGATGGATAAGAGAAAGAGCCAGTAAAGGGCTCCATATCAATCAAGTTACTCCTGTGAGCAACCAGAGCTTACATCACTGAGGAACTCTGGGAGCCAGTGCAGGACACATGCTTCAGAGTTATCCTACCTGAGGGGTTCAAGGGAAAAGGGATTTATATAGCAAGTCCCCTCAGTCATTGCAGGGAGAGCCAATGAGAAGTGAGGGAGTGGTGAATTCCACAGAATTTTTTGCCACCTGGCAGGTGTGCAAGGTGAGCTTTATGGCCAGAGAAAGACTTTAGGTGAAAAAAGAGCTGGTAGTTGGAAGAGAAAGGGATGTGGGGCCAGGGGTAGGTGGTGAGGGGTACTGACAGTGTCAGCTACAAAGCTAAAACTCAATTTAAAAAGACAACAAAAAAATGGTTAAAGATAGCAGGAAAGTGGGAAAGACGCTAATCCAAAAAAAAAAAAAAAGCTCTGTTATAGAATCTTAGAAGGATAGCTAATCCATTCCTAACTTCCAGCAAAGATCATTCATAAATTCTACTGAAATGTCACTTGTGGAAAAGGAAGCACTATCCTCCAAGTTTCCTAGTTGAAGACTTGAGGCTCCATCCCACCCTTTCCACAGCTTTAGTTCTCATCATTTTCCAGCTCACATCTCTTTTCTTCAGTTAGACCCATCTCCTTGCTGCCGAGCGTTCTCATGCCAGGCTCACTGTAACTGCTATGTCTTTGCTCATGCTGCTCAGCCTGTCTGGAGTCCCTCCACATCACGAAAAGCTCTCCACCTTTAAGACCTAACTTGAATCCTCCTTTGCCCAACAGGAGGTCCTACCAAGAGTCCAGACCTCCTGATCGCTCCCTCCTCTGCCCTCTTGCTAAAGCTTGTGGTGAGCAGAATAATGGCCCCAAAGAAGTCCATCTCCTGATTTCTGAAATCTGAATATGTTACCTTACTTCGCAAACAGGACTTTGCAGATGTGATTAAGTTAAGGATTTGAGATGGAAAATTATTTTGGATTATCCAAGTGGGCCCAATGTAATCAAAAGGGGCCTTAAAAGATGGAAGAAGAATCAGAGTCAAAGAGAGAATCTGAGAATGTGACCCTATTTGGGAACAAGGTCATGGGCCCTAAATTCACTGGTGTCCTTATAAGAAGAGGAGAGACACAGGGAGAAGCCATTTGACGATGGAGGCAGAGATTAGAGTGGTGCATCTAAAAACCAAGGAATGCCTGGGATTGTCAGCAACACCAGGAGCTGAGAGAAAGGTATAGAACAGATTGTCCCCTAGAGCCTTCACAGAAAGCATGGTACTGCCAACACCTTGATTTTGGACATCTAGTCTCCAGAATTGTGAGAGAATAAATTACTGTTTTAAGCCACTCAGTTTGTGGAATTTTGCTAACAGCAGCTGTAGGAAACTAATACACTACCTTATCGAGTTGTTGTGAAGATTAAATTTAATAGTACCTGTAAAGTCCTTAGACCATATTCTGGCATATTGGAAGTGTTAAATAAAGGTTAGTTATCCTTATTGCTTCATAAGTATTAGCCTTATCATCACTAATTTTACAAATACTAATAGAGTGACTACTGATGCTTTTTTTTAAGCACCTCATGTGTAAAGTTCGCTTCTTACACATCTTCATTGATAAAAAAATCTTTTAAAATTTTTCAATTTTAATTTCTTATATGATAGAGTTGTATCTCAGATAAACAAAAGCTCTTAAGAATCCTCAATGATTTTAAAAGTATAAAGGGGTCCTGAGAATAAATGCTTGAGAAATTTTGAAATAGAGGCTTTAAAATTGGAGGTCTTATTTATTTTCAATTGTTCAGACAGTTGGGCTTCACTCAATATATAGTTTTTATTCAAAATTGATGGTGTCAACCCTCTGTGGGGTTGGACATAATGAGATTCCAGAAAATTATTTTCTGCTTCTTTAGTACTGGCTCGGGTAAGAGTATATACATTTAAGCATGTGTCTATGCATTTGTGTTTATATTTGTGTACAACAATTCCACCACTTAATAAATACATCCCAGTTGAGACTTGAGGAATGAGCAAGAGTAAAAATAAAAGAAGAGTCCAACTGGGATATACATTGGAGACAAGTTCAGTTCCAGGGGAAGGAAGGCAAGTGACGAAGAGAAACGATGTTGACTAGCAAGAGGCCATGATCCTCACATACAAGCAAATCACAAGGATTCACTTTGAGATTCTGACTTCTTTTCCTCTTTTTTTGTCATTTTGGGAGGCCATCAAAATTACTTTTAACTTTTTGCACAATCCCGGAATCCAGTCAAAACTATCCAGGCAAACACGTCACGGCTTGGACCATGGCAGGGTTTTCTTTCCCGCTAAAGATGCTCAGATAAGAATCCAGAAAAGCCAGATGCGATATCTAAATCCAATATTCCTCAGCAAGAAGGCAAGCTCCATAGTTTTAAAAGGACCTCCATGGTCCCTGTGCTAAAGTGCTCATCTCTCACACCCACATCGAGTCTTTAGGAACCCAAAAAGGGAGCCCACTTGGACGGGGCCAGCTAGCTGAGGAGGCAGCTTCTGAATGCTGACCCAATTCTGAACATTGTATTTCAGCAGATTTATTCCCCGATAGCCTGAGAATCCCTGGGGAAACAGGGATAAGACCCAAGCATACTTTGTTTTGAGAAGAGAGTCATTTCGTGCAGATTCCTAATCCTTTCTTCATGGAAGAATAAAATTTATATTTGTTTAGTTGTCTATGTTCTTGCCAGAGAAGAGACACGCACGTTCCACAGAAGGCACTGATCCCCTGACTAATTCCTTGCAGATGTGTTCTCAAATGGGCCTGAAATATGGGCCCTGCCGGCCCCTGAGGATTGCTGCAGTGAGCTGAGAACTGTACTCAGGGAGCTAGACACTAGAAGGGAGGCCTGAGCTGGGGAAGCCATCTTCGTGCATAACCACAAAACTAACATTTCCTGGGCAATAGTTCTGCTTTGGGCTTTCTAACCCTGACATTATCAATCTTTTGGCAAGAGATGCTCTGCCCCAAATTTAATGGTTTTGATAATGATGCTAATAATAATAACAATAATAGTGACAATAATGATGATGACATAATTGGCTTATTGAACCATGAGGCACGGTATTTTGCATTTTTTTTTCCAATCACTTTCCTGTCCTGTCACAACACTCTAGGAAGATTCCATAATTTTATGACCACTTTCAGTTATGATAAGCTTAGGTCTAGGACAGTTCAGTGTCTTCAGGTTAATTAGGTATGTAATCTCTTTTCCTCTTTATGAAATATTCTCTTGATGCTCCCCTCTCTGTTTGGGAGAAAGGGATTCCCTCTCCTATTCCACAAAGAAAAACCACAGAACATCCCACTAGGTTAAAGGTCTCCTTAAAATTTAAAGGTTCCTTTGGCCCTACCCTAGTCTTTTGATTTAATATTTATGATGATTTATTCACTGCTGGATCCCAGGCACCTAACACAGTACCTGTCACAGAAAAGGTGCTCAATAGATATTTGTTGAATCTGTGATTGATTGAATTCCTGGACCAAGGAAGGGATGTAACTGAGGAATGTGAGAAGTTAGCAGAACCAGTCTGGCTGCCCACACTTAATAAACCCTAGAGGGAGTGTCAAGCCACCAATTCTTTTCAGCTTCATTTAGATTATGAGGCTAGTACTCTCCATCCCCTCATATTATTTCACACTTCTTTTTCCTCAGTTTTGGGTTCTACTTGCTGATCCTGGGGCATCAGGAAAGTCAGGCTGAACATTCTGTTTTAATAATGCACTAAAAACGATGACTCTTACTATTTTCTAAGCACATACTATGCCCCCAGCATCGGGCATATATTACCTTAATTTCTTACCACGACCCTGTAAGACAGGATTATAGCCTCCATTTTCATATGAAGCAACTGAGTAATAGAGAGTTTAGGGAATGTGTTCAAGATCATAGCTAGGAAGCAATAGAGTTGAGAAATTCACAAATGTCACATCTCAACATTTGGTGTGTCATTAGTTCTTAAAATGATTATATGTGGAAATGAAAAAGACCATGTAAATTAATGAACAACTTGAAATACATATTTTAATCCATGCTTTTTATTTTATCTTATCCCTCTCTGCACAGCCTCACTAACCACCTTGTTTGTCTTAAGAAAAATAACACCACATAAATTAATATATATAAATAAACTTTGAAACACAATGGCTCATTCTTTCTCTCTTTCTTTCTGTCTTTCTTTCCCTCTCTTTTAGTTGAGAAGAATGAGTTTAAACATAATCATTGTTCATGAAACATGATCATCATTGATCCTTCCATAGCCTTCTTTTCGGTATTACATTATTTTCTAAATAATATAACACCTACTAATCTGCTATCTAATAATTCGAGAACCAAAACAGCACCTATGATTAGTACCTATCTATATGTTTGTACTCCTTCTATATGGCAACACCCTATCCTATTTCAGCCCTCAAAATGGTACCTCCATCCTAAACCTTGTGATTATCCTTCCCTTGCTTTTTTGTTTCGTTTTTGGCTGCATTGTCCAACAATGCAAGGAGATAGAATAAATCTTTCTACTTACTTGGATGGTCTCTTAAATAACGATTTCCAGCCTTTTCTTTTCTGAAATCATACTGTTAAGATTTAAAAATCACCAAAGGTTAAAATACCCAGCTAGTCTTCCATAAATTAAAAAAAAAAAAAAAAAGCACAATGACCTAGGCTTGGAATCTTAACGTTATCTCTGACTTCAACCTCTCGCTCACCGCCAAGCTCTATTTTGACTCTTTATTAGTATTCATTTAGACTTGGAGCACCTAACTTGGATCTATTATCCAAATTCTACCAGGCTTCACATTATTTTCTTGAGGGATATTCATAAATGACCAATTCCCTAGGTAAGCCTTAGACTACAAAGACACGGAATTTGGGGAGAATAACATGCAGCTATTTGGTTTCCAGAAGCCTGAACCTTCTGCAGGAACACATCATGGACTCCCTGTATGGGACCAGAAGAACAATCTGACCTCCAGTACTCTTGGGGCAGTTGGTGTAACCATGGAAACCACACTTGGTGATCAGGCCCTTCAAGATGACATATGTTAAAAAGCAACTATTTAAGGAACCAGTTTGGTTCTCCCTGTGGTGTCAAAGCAATGGACAGTTTGATGGACTGAGAAATTGTTTGAAAATCTGTTCAAATAATAATGAGTACCCTACAATATTAATCCTTTTCAGAATCCTGGGTAATGTGTTCAGTGTTATAATGACAACTATATTTGAAATGAGCAAACTTTAATGATTAAGACTTAAATAAAATTTAATCAAATTTTTTCTAGGCGGTGGAGTGTTGGGCTAGACAGAGCACTCCTGAAGGCTAACACTTATTTTCAGGCGTACGTGGGCTGTCTTAGGTCAGTTTCCATAAGCAGAGTCTGAGAGGGGTGTTCGGCTGCAGAAGATTAATTGAGGGAGTATTAAGGTAAAAACTATGAGAGAGTGAAGGAAGCAAAATATGGAATGCGGACAGATTTGAGCAAGGTCTCAGGCAAAGTCAAGCTTTGGCCTGACTACCCCCACCTCCAGGCAGAGAGGGCTCTAGACAAGAGCATACACTGCATCTCTGAGACATAACCTCCTGCCAATCAAGCTAATTAACATATGCATCACCTCTCATAGTTACTGTTGTGTGTGTGTGTGTGTGTGCACATAGGTGCAGTGAGAACACTCAGGATCAGCTCTCTTAGCAAATTTAAAGTATACAATACAGTTATTATTAACCATAGTCACTATGCTATACATTATATCTCCAGAACTTATTGATCCCACATAACTGAAACTTTGTACACTTTGACCAACATCTCCCCATTTCCCCCACCTCCTAGCCCCTGGCAACCACCATTCTACTCTCTGCTTTTATGAGTTCAACTTTTTTAGATTCTACATATAAGTGAGATCATGCGGTATGTGTCTTTCTGTGCCTAGCTTATTTCACTTAGCATAGTGTCCTCGAGTGTCATCCACATTGTCACAAATGGCAGGATTTCCTTTTCTTCAAAGCTGAATAGTATTCCATTGTACATATATATACTACATATTATTTATCCATTCATCAGTCGATGGACACTTAAGTTGTTTCCATATCTTGGCTGTTGTAAGTAATGCTGCAATGAACATGAGAGTGCGTGGAGAAGAAAATCCTTGTGCACTGTTGGTGGGAATGCAAGTTGGTATAGCCATCATGGAAAACAGTATGAAAGTTCCTTAAAAAATTAAAAATAGGACAAGCCTCTTTTAAAAGTGCACAGCCTTTGATCCAGCATTTCTATTTCTTAGAAGCAATTAAGGATATGGGCAAAGATCTAGCCACAGGGTTTGCACAGTAGCATTGTTTATAATGGCAAAACTTGAAAAAAATATAAAAGCCCAATGAGAGGGGATTTATTAATTAAATCATAGTCCATTCATACAAAGAAACACTAGGTAGCTATTAAATGTTGTAGAGTAATATGTATTGACATGAAGGAATAATATTTTAAGTTAATTTTTAAAGCAAGTTACAAAAAAGTGTGTGTAATGTTATATCATTTTTCTAAAAGAGATAATATGTAACAAATAATATGTTGGCATACCACACATATTACATCCATATAAGGTATAATATTAGATCATCTGCCAGAAACCTGGGTGGACCAACAGCTCAGTAAATAAACAGGTAGACAAGACAAGTTGGACAGTAGCTACAGAGCCTGGAAGGAAATATAGCAAAATGGTAACAGTGATATTTTCTGACATGCTGGAATTACATGTGATAGTAATCTTTACCTTTTTTGCTTATCTGTATTTTCCAGAATGAACTTGTTTTAGTCATATAAAAAGAAAATATAGTTACCAAAAATTTCTATTTCTAAAAAGATGTGTCTATCAAATATCAAGGTAATCCTAAAAGATGTGCCCTGTGAGAGCCATCACTCAGAGCAGCTCCCTTTGAGTGACCCTCTCTAGTAGCTGGCATTGCCCTAGACTCTCACTGCCTGTTTTGAGGCTTCTATGCCCTTGGTCCCTTCCAAGTCACTGCTTCTAGATCTTAGAGCCTTGGTAAGCTTGTAACTTCTCTACTCTTCTCTTAATTTACATGTGCAAGAATTGTTCTCTCCAAGTAGGCCCCCTGGGGCCATTTTTTTAATTTGCTACCTGTCTTCAGATTCTAGGCTACTTGGCACAAAAGCACAACATCAGAACTTGTCAAAGTGGCAGTAGGCAAGGCTGGAGGACCATGTTGTAAATTTTCCTTCCCCAGGTACCTCTTTCAGTGCTTCTCTCCTTTAAACTCTGCATATTTACGTTTCCAAATGGTACCATGTTGCAGGAAATGCCATATCATGATGTGATTGGCAGTAGCCCTCATGAGGAAGTTATTCAACTCATAATAGACTTGCAGCAGATATAAAAGAGAAAAAGAGGAGGTTTTTGTTTTTTTCAAGTACATATGCTATCATGATATCATCCTGGGTTTTTTCTTTTCCTTTGAACTACTAATGGGGAGAATAATGGCATTCAAAGCATTGAAACATTGATTTATCCTGGCATTCATGAAATAAAACCCATTTGGTCATGATGTAGCACTAAATTCTATTTGCAGTTATTTTATTAGAATTTTTGAATCAATATTTGTAAGTGAGATTGATCACTTCTTTTCCTGCTATCCTATTTAGGACACTTTTCTTCTTTTTTCTGTTTAATCAGTGATTCTTAATTTATAGAAAGAAATGGAAAGCTTGTTGTTTTAGGTCATAGAAGCAAGGACTAAAATAGGGATTCTGTGCAACCTATTGAGAGATTTCTCCCAGGAGAAACCTGTGAGGCAGGAATAGAAGCAGGATAGGGCAGGGGAAGAAGTTATGCCAAGATCTGGTTTGAATTGCACCCTAGCATCTATCTAACCCCACAGGGAACTCTGCCATGTAAATGGTGCCACAGAGCTGTCCCATCTTGAGGTAATGGGGCTGGGGTTTTGTCCCCTCTCTGTAGTCAGTCATTTGCTGTGGAATCCTCCAGGAAAGTGAGCAAAACCTCTCAGGTATTTCTGGGTAAGGTGACTCCCAGATGCTAAGGGCAGTTCTCCTGAGAAGGGCATAAGTGTGAGCCACTAGCAGCAACACTCACAGCAGCTCAGGGGTGGGTACCCTGGACCATAAAAGGAGATCTAGGCGGGGCACTAACACTATCTACCATGCTTCCTTATTTCTTTGTGCTCTGGAACAGTTAAAATATACTCAGAATAGTCTGTCACTTAAAGGACTGAAGAGTTTACTAATGGAAAAATTTTGAGATGGGTATTTATTGAGTGGGAAGCTCTTTGACAACATTCCCAGTTGCGTTCTTGATAACTGGTCTACTTAGATTTTCTGTTTCTTCCAAAGTCAGCTTTGAACATTTGTATTTTCTTTAGATAACCATTTACTTCATCCGTGTTTTCTAAATTTTTATCATAAAGTAATGCAATGTTAATTATCTTAATTCTTTTGATTGTTCCTTTCACTGGGCCGATCCTCAAGTTGCAGTGGCTGCTGTGTGGTCTCTTTCTTTCTGGTAATTTCTGTCTACTGAATTAAGAGAATGACCTTTTGATTCCGGAAGAAGTGTCTACCTGATTCCACTTCTAGAATTCATTTCCAAGGCCTATTTTGCTTTCTTCACCAAAGATACCAATTCTACTATATTCAAACTGGGGTAAAGTGAGCAGAGACAAAATGCTCTCTTCCTAAGGCTCAGTTAGCAGTGAGGCTTGCATGTCAATGTGTAACAAAGTGGACTGAATCCACTGTTCCAGTGTTCACTTATAATCCTCTCTGTCCCAAGGCCTCAATTAGGCTGAGGCTGGACTCAATTATCAGCCTCCTTGCTATGCTCAGAAGCCTCCTAAGGCTTTATTAATGGAGGTGATGGCTTTATACTATGTTGACTTATCTAAGCTGGAATGACATTTCCCAAAATTCTCTTTCGTATGTGGTTCTAGGTAGGGCTTGACCAGAGAGAAATTTGCTTGAGATTTGAAAAGTGGAAGTGGGGAGCCAGGTATTAGTGTAGCTCACACACATTGTTACTGGTCTCCTGGCTCACCTGTTTGGTGAAAAGCAGCAGCTGGGGACTTGCAGCTCATTCAATTCCTATTACATATTCCCTTTCAGTTTCTCTCCAGCCCCGGACCAGGTATGTTTTCAGCTCCATGGGGAAGGATATCAGCATCTTCTGAAAGTCACTCTCATCCTTGGGATTATATGAAGTGAGCTCATCTTTGCAGGTTTGTTTGCTCTTCGTCTCTGCCACTTCATTCCATCTTCCCTTCTCAACCGTCTGCCCAGGACCCGACACAAAGTCACCACCTTACATAGAGAACTTAATAAGCTTCCAAGACTATGTAAGGTCTAATCCCTTAGAATGTATAGTGGATCTTTTTTTCTGATTGATCCCTAACTGATACAGATCATCAAGCTCGTTAGGCCTGGCTCCTTCTTACCATAAGATAAATTTTGTCTGGAAGCTTCCTTAGAGCCCCTGAAAATATACTTCTTCTGAGCTATAAATTTATCAGATGCTGAACCCTACAGTGGACCCAGTCTAAGCCTAAGCCGAGATCTCCTTGCTATGTATATTGTTTCAACTAAAATTCACACCACTGTGATGCAGGTATTATTTTTCAACTGTAGATATAAAACCCAAATCTCAGAGGTTATGTGTTTGGCTTAAAGTGACACAGTTGATAGGTAACAGAGCAGAGATTTGCATCCAGGTCTATCTGAACTAAGCAGATGCTATATCTGCCATGTTATGTCCAAAATCAGTTGGGACAGAACTAAACCAAGGCAATCAAAGATACAGTCCAGAAATCCACTGGCCATAGAGATTCTCCCTCCTTGGCTCACTTCCTTCAAGTTCCAGACTCTTCTATCCTGCCTTTCCTCCCAACCCCTCACATCTCCCCTTCAGTGGTGTCAGCCTTAAAATAACTTAATGGGCAGGCAACTAGGCTTTGGGAAATATGGCCTGATGCTTTCAAACACTCTTTGCCCAGAAGAGTGCTAACTGGGGATTCTCTTCACCATTTTTCAGCTCCACACAGGTTCTAATTGGCTCCTTGTTCCTTGTCCATGGATTTTAAGCCTACCTCCCTAACCCCACCTGTTGAGTGTCATACAGTTTTAGTATAGAAGGTGACCTTAGAGACAATTTCACATAAAGCCTCCTTTTACAGGTGAGAACCCTGAACTCAGAGAGGGGCAGTGACCCTTTCAAGGTCACACTTTGTGATTTGCAGTTAATATAGAGGGAAATTTATTATCTGATTATTCTTCTAAGCTGGGGGAAGTGCCAAGGAGTATTGCTGTGAAAGTGACATGGGTTAGCACATTAAAAGCTAGATTACCCTACTAACTTCGGAGAAAGAGAACATCAAATACCTTCTGGCCTTTTATTCTGACTGAAGAGAACATTTTGCCATTGTCATATTTGCTTTAATCCCTTTGCCTCTAATACCCACAAGCAGTCCATTTGTTTCCAGTGTCACAGCCAGATGTGCTCTAACATTTCAGCAAATTAAAAAATAATTACCTCAATAATGGATTAGTTGCTGAGTTTAATCACTCTGAAAAAGTATTTGGCTTTTCCATTTATGAAATAATAAAATGTTTTATTTCTACGTGGCCCAACATTTAGAGGCCCCTAAGAACTTCATGCCTTTGCTAACATAGACTGACATTAACAATGGAAAACAAGTGGACAGATAGAGCCAGAGTATCTATGAGAGGGAAAGAAGGCTGGTGACCAATGATACTCAAGGAGCTGATGCTGCAATTATCTAGGTAAGAGGTAACAACAAACAAATAAAACATATCTCACATCCTGGGTTCTTCAATAAACAGAATCAAATAAATAAGATATAATCAGTATTTTTATAAATCATAGCCTCATCCTCTCTCTTTCCATCCACCAGGTTTTATCCAATTTCTCCATTTCTGCCTAACCACAGTGAAAGTCCCTGCTAATTCTAAGTTCCACCTTAGGCAGAAAGTCAAGTCTTCCCTTCATACCCTATTCTGCACAGGATTCCCAAGTTTCCTGCCCAATCTCTATAAGGCTTGCAAGCACCCAAAATGATTAACATCAAGTTATTTATAAGTGATATGTTGGCAGGTATATCCATCCATTAGCCATAGTAAAACAAACCACCTCAAAAATCACTGCTTTGGAACAACAATCATGTGTTCTTATGGATCTGTGAGCTGGCTGATTTAAGCCAGGCTTGGCCAAGCTCACTCACTCACTCTGCAGCTTGCTGGGGGTCGGCTAATCTAGCCTGGGCTGAGCGCTGCTCCACAAGTCTCCAACGCTTCTCCTGGGACTAGAAACTAGCCCAGACATGTTCTTCCTGTGGTGATGGCAGAGTCACAAGAGCAAATGTCCTGGTCTGCACATCATCTTTTCTATCTCGTGCTATTGATGAAAGCAAGTCACATGGCCAAACCCAAAGTCAAGAGGCAGAGAAGCACTTCTTGCATCATTGGGAGGGCACTGCAAAGTCATGTGGCAAAGGACATGAATAAACAGTGGGGTGAATAATTGCGACCAGCAACACAAGCTACCATGGCAGGGTTATAGGAGTTCTCTCCTAGAATCCCTTCCATTCTGTTCCTGGTGCTCTGAGATGGAGATTCTTCATTCTCACTCCCACTCTAGTGACTTTTTCTCTCTCCAGACCACTCTTTCTCTTTATTTTTAGTTGCCATTCTATCCTTTCTCTCTCCTTCTCCCAAAGCAGTCTTACCTAGGTCTCGCAGAGGAAAAACCAACCTCATGAGACTGCCCGTGAAAATTCAAGCCAGAAGTACATTGAGACTTCAGTTTTGATTCATTAAGTAGAAGGAACAGGGGCGCATCTAGCTGTAGGTCCAGGCTTTTTATCTCTCTCCATCTCCCCAGTTCTGCTTCTCTCTGTGTAGCTTTATTCTTTACACAGGCTCCTTCCATGTAATAGGCAAGATGGCCACCAAGAGCTCCAAACTAACATCCTCCAAACCCAACACTCCTTCTTTCAAAGTGTACACATCACCCTGGCAACATCTCTGATTAGCTCTGTTTGGGTCACCTGCTCATGCTTGTATCAATTACTGTGGCTAAGATAAAAAAATAATCTCATTAGCCAATCCCAATCATGCACCCACCCTTGCAAAAGGTGGTAGAGGCTCTGCTATCATGAGGCCAACAGGACTACATGGAGTGGGGGAGGAATTATTCAGATGATCCAAGAGAAGGGTATTAGGAAGGCAAGCTGGGCAGACAAAAACTCTAGCTACTGTAGCACATTAAAACTAAAGACTTGCAGTGCCTGTTTGGATCTGTGTAGTACCCATTCTAAATATAAGTACCTTGCAGTAAGTCTACTAATAATGCAGAGAATATCCCCCTGCCTTTCCCAGTGTCTGCATCTGCTTGTGTCAATTTGTGTGCATGAAAATTTTTATGATGGAGTTGGGAGAAGATAGAGGAAACTATGATGGAAGGAAAAGGATATAAAGAAGAAGGAAAACGATGGGTGAGATGGATAAACAGAAGTCTGTTCCCTACTAGTTTTGTTTCATTGATTTTAGAGTCCCTTTGGTGGGAGAGATCATTAAAAGGAAATAGAACAAAGTGGACTTTTGGTATTCTGGGTCTAAAGAAAAGTTTTTTGGGGGCCTGCTAAAGAGGAACACAGATTTGGAAAGAAGGTTCATCTACTCATCTCTTTAGGAACAAAACATCATCTTTGGCACCCCAAGGACTAGAAGTAGTAGAAGCATCAGGAGCCAGAGTCATCCTCACTTTGTGTGTTGTCAAGGAGGTTGCTTTAAGACACTTACTAGGCATCAGATGTGGCAAGGGAAAGCCAGAGTAAGAGCAAAGGGTGTTGTGAGGCACTCCTCTGGGATGGCAGAAGATACTATCCACTTTGAAGAATTATTCAAATATTAAACTAAGTCGTTTAACATTATTGAAATCTTTAAGTTAAAGGATTATTCAAAGTAGGATAAACAAAAGATTAATGGTGACACTTGTTATAAAGTATTAGTCAAGTTCATTTTTAACATCTACAGACAAAAGGAGAACTAGAGAATGAAATTTAAGAACCACTAACAGCATAATCCAGATGATCCCAAATATCTCATTTAAGGTAAGGTCATTGAAAAAGCACAAAAGGACACGTTTGAAAAAGAAAAGAGCTTTTCCTTACTTATTTCTTCTCTCATTCATTAGTTAATGTGGCAGATTATATTTTTATATTCTTTAACATTTCTGTTTCAAATAGTAAGATCAGACGTAAATACAGCCATAATAAAGGCAGCATACTTTTTGTTTCTTTCCAAACTCCCACACAGAATTAGAGAAACTAGATAGCAATACCAAAAACCATGAACAACACTTACAGCAAAACTAGCATCAAGGTATCCCTCGAATACAGCCAGGTTCTAGCACTGAAAAGGCAAAGAAGAGAATGACAGCCCAATAGCGAGGAACACCCCAGCATTCAGATTTTCATCTGAACCAGGAAATGTACACGATGAACCTAAAGACTCCTACCAGACAATAAGGAAGATATCAAAAACCAATAGGTTCATGTGGAAACGATTCATGAGCCAATGTGAAGAAGGTCCCACTGGCCAAATTTGGGACAGTTTGAGCTCCAATAAAGATAAGAATTACAAAATCATTGAATATTTTAAATCCATGAATTAATAATGATATAAATTATTGATCACTTCCAAAGGATGACATAGAACAAATTCACTGTTTTGAAACTGTCAAATAACCTAACTGCCCATCAACAGATGAATGGATAAAGAAGATGTGGTGTATATATATACAATGGAATACTACTCAGCCATAAAAAATGTTGAAATCTTGCCATTTGTGACACCTTGGGTGGACCTTGAGGGTATTATGCTAAGCAAAATAAATCAGATGGAGAAAGACAAATGCTGTATGATCTCACTCATATATGGAAGATAAACAAACAAACAAATAGATATGGAGAACAGATTGGTGGTTTACCGGAGGGGAATAGGATGTGGGGAGGGCAAAAAGGATAAAGGGGGACATCTGTACTGTGACAGATGCAACTAGATTTTTGGTGGCAAACATGATGTAGTCTATACAGAAGTTGAAATATAACGATATACACCTGAAATTTATGTAATGTTATAAACCAATGTGACCTCAATTTAAAGAACAACTGGCAGGGGCCGGCCTGGTGGCATAGTGGTTAAGTTCAGCATGCTTTGCTTCAGAGGCCCGGGTTTACAGTTTCAGATCCCGGGCTCAGACCTACACCACTCATCAAGCCATGCTGTGGTGGTGACTCACATACAAAATAGAGGAAGATTGGCACAGATGTTAACTCAGGGCCACTCTTCCTCAAGCAAAAAGAGGAAGATTGGCAACAGGTGTCAGCTCAGGGCCAATCTTCCTCACCAAAAATTAAAATAAAATAAAACATTTAAAAAACTGGCAAATGAGGGGAATAAATCAAGCATCTATTCTGTCTTTCTTATGTGAACTATATCACTGGGTAACCAAACAGTAGATGAAGGCAAGTATCTCCTTATAAAATTATTCCAGCTAATAAACACAAATAAAATGATAGATTTAGAAAATAACCATTTTATAACCTCCAAGTAATTCACGAATCTAGGCATCACCTGCTAAAAGGAGAGTGTATGAAGCAGAGTATGTGCCTCCTGATAAAAGAACACATCACCTGGAGTTTGGCCAAAGGGAGTGAAGCTGAGCCTGATCAAAATTCATCCCATTGTAAATTTGCAGGAGACACAGAGAGACGTAGCTGAACTGCACCACGTTATGCCATCCATAAAATTCAGACTGTGAAAACCTCTCCAGGTCAAATGGCTTAGATTTTTCAGCAGATAAAATGTAAGGAAAAGAAAAGGGTGGAAAGGGAATCTGTAGATTTAAAAGGAGATTTAAAAGTTTTTTTAATGGGCAAGTTTAAAATATTGTATTAAGGAATGAACATTTGGGAGATGAAACCATAAGGAAATTGTTATACAAAAGTTAAGACGGCGCTTACTTTTGAAAGGAGGAAGGGCCTAGGATTGGGACAGGGCACATGGAACCTTCCTGGGGTGCTAGCAACTTTCTCTTTGTTGACCCAGATGGTGGTTTCGTGGGTATGCACCTTATAACAATTCATTGAGCTGTACATTTGTTTTCTGTGGTTACCTTTATCTACATTTCCTTTTATAACAAAAAGGTGAACCAATTACAAAAACAATGAGCAGCAAAAATAGAAATGGAAAATAATATAGTAGGTTACCTTAAATTCAAGACGACCTTTTAGTTGGAACACTAACGTCAATGATCTTGGGCAGAAAAAGGGAGCTGGAATGTCAGCCATTGGCAAAAATGAGACCGCAGAGGCAGCAGTGTCAGAGAGGAAGCCACTGTCAGGAATCTACAGCGTTCACCTGGCAAAACACACTGATGTTCCAGTCCTCGGACAAACAGAGAAGGTGATCATAGAGATACTTTTAAAAATAAATTATCAGTGAATTTAATGGAGGAGTTGAGGATTTTCCCCTCACTATAGATATCCATATTCATAAAATAGGATATAGAATCCACCAAATGGAAATGTACTTTGTCACCAGCTGTTCTGGAACCGCTCTGTCAGGGGAGGTCTGAATTGCGTTTTGTCAGTCCTCTTAGAGATGCCGACCAAACTTGGTAATAAGCTACTCCCTTATAGCGAGCCACAGTGACTCCTTCATGAATCAATTTAAACTGAGTAACATAAATGGGCAATTCAATTTGTTCAGCCTGTAACCCTCCAGAGTACAAGGGGTTTATACACTGCCCTTTTTTTCTTTTTTTTTAACTGAAATATATTTGACACATAATATTGTGTAAATTTAAGGTGTACAACATATTGATTTGATACATTTGTATATTGCAATATGATTGCCATTGTGGCAACAGGTAGCATCTCTATCACATCATATAACTATCTTTTCTTTTTTGTAGTAGATTGCTTTTTCTTGAAGTAAGTTGCTCTTTGTGCCAAATCAGCCAAAAGGAGTGAAACTTGAGTTCTTGCCCCAGTTGGGGATACGGTAGCTCTGTCCAGTCTTCCTATCTAGACACTTCCAAAAGCAAAGATGAGAAGTTTAGGCCGTGCTAATTGTGGTAGATTTAAATAATGGTGCCATTTACCCATCTTTGTATCCACCCTCTTTGCCATGTAACTGGGTAGTTCTCACTAGAGGTGCAATGTACTTTCCCTCCCTCTTCATGTTGGTCTTGGCCAAGAATGGAACGTGGGCAGGAGTGGCAGTGTGCCAATTCCAAGCTCAGGCCTTAAAAGGCATCACTTGTTTCCTTTTTCCTTCTTGCACTCCACCATCAAGATGAGAAGAGTTTTGCCAGGTTACTGCTGCCCTCTTAGCCTGGACCCCAAATGAATATATATGAAGGAGACCCGAGCCCAATGTGCAGTGAGAAGGTAAGCCCAGTGATGCTCACAACTTGAAGCAGAGCTGCCAGCCAAGCCCAGTCTTGATCAGTTGACCAACAGACACGTGAACAAGAATCAATGATGGTTGCTTTAAGCTCCCTAGTTTGGGGTGTTTTGTTACATAGCAATAACTGGCTGATACACCAACTATGCTGGTGCAATATGTGGTCAATCACTTCCTCCTTAGAACTTCAGTCTTTGCCTGACTTGTTCTGTAATTAAAGGCCAAAATTCTGGCATTTTCCATATTTCATTCTCCTTTTATTTTGCCCTCTCCCTCACTTCCCTATCGTAGATTGAAAGAGAGGAAAAGGCAATCCAGGCTTCAGGAATAAAATTCACATATATTCATTGTAGCCTTCATCCCTGGCCTCACCTTTTATTCCTTTTCTCTCCTCCCAATTATGTGATTTTATGATTTGATCCCTCACATGGCCTGTGTGAGTGGAGTACATATTACTCCCCACATTGTCTGTTGCATCAATTCCTAGATAAGGGTTGGAAGTAGGGTGGAGAGGAGAAAGAGAAAGGAAAAGAAAACTTTGTTACTGCTCATATTCTATTTTAAACTGCATCCCACCTATAGCTCATTTTGTCACTTCTGAACCATCACTCTTACCTGTGATTCATTTTTACATGTTTTGTCATTCCCAATTTTGCAATTTCAAGACACTGCAAGGAAATATGCCAGGCAATAAAGAAGATCTTCATAAGAAGAAAACCGAGACACAATACAAGGCAGTGAAATTTCCAATAATCCTTCTGGAGGCAAACAACCTGCCACAAAAAGACATCCTTCTAGAACTTCCTTTCATCCTGGGAGTCAGGATGAAATGACAGATGCCTCATGTTCACCCTGGGAGTGTAGAGCTCTTCCCCAGGGGGGAGTCTCTGGCCACAGAGGGCAGGACCACCAAGCATCACCACCAAGAAAGAGAGTGGCTATGGCCATGGGTGCAAACTTCTCCTGGAAATTTCTATCCTCACCCTCCCTCTGGCTGGGTTACTGCCTGGTAGGTACTTCACATTCCTGGTGCTCCCGGGCAGTGAGATCTCATGTGTGGAATATCCCATATCTTAGATTCAGGGAATTCTTTGGATTATCGCTTTCTTACAGGGACTAACCAAAAAGTTGTCCTAGGGCATGCTAAAGAAACCTTATAAGCCAATGTCTTTAAATCTACCATCCAATTACCCCAGAAATATTTTTACTGAGGGAGGGAAACTGAACATTAATTGAGTATCCACTATTTGCCAACTACATTACTTGCACTATTTTATTTAATTCTCATAACATCCCTGTAATACATGTATTTCTATTCCCATTCTACAGATGGGGAGGGTTAAGGGCCAAGGAGACTCAGTTACCTTATTTAAGGTTATACAGCTGGTTAAAGGTAAAAACTTGTGGGAAAAACAAAACATCTCACCAACTGTAAAGAGAAGATGCATTCTTCTATATGACATCACCTGGTACTTAGGTATGAGAGAAATGCTCATGTCCTCCTCCTCCTCCCCCAACTCCCACTCAACATGTAGGACTCTATTCATTTACTCATTCATTCATTCTTTCAATGAACGCGTACTAAGTACCTTCTCTGTCAGAGACTGTGCCAAGCCCTGGAAGACCCTGCCCTCAAAGATAGATACAGAGATAAAAAAGAGTTTACGCTCAGATTACACACAATATGCTCAGCCTACTTTGCAGGATGCCTTTTGATTAATATGAACTTAACTCTTGTTAAAGTAACTAAACTATGCCCAAGATGGAGTTGCTTATGCTAAGCCCCAAGTCAACAAACCAAAACTTAAATAAGTTTCTTTGCTCAGCTCTCCCGGAAAGGGAAGGCCTAGGTCAATCAATCAGCACTTGCCTGCTCAGCACAAGCTACCTGACCCAGCTCCAAGACTTCCCTTTGCTCCATATAAGGGAAGTACCCCTGCTTTAACCAATCAGCAAATGCCCAAGATAACTTCCTTGTTCCTGCTCACTTTGGTCTATAAATGTCTCTCACCCTGTATAGCTCTTTATGGAGCTTCTTTCAGTCTGCTAGATTGGATTCTGCCCAGTTCATGAATCGCTGAATAAAAGCCTACTAGATCAGTAAATTGTCTGTGGAAAATTTTCTTTCACCGTTCTAAATATTGACAGCCTCATCTGCCAGACCATTTTGCCACCCAGGACTCCTAGTCACCCCAATGTGAGTGCCAAGCCCAGCTTTCTTTCCTCAGGCCTTAACAAGTTATGTTTTCCCCTTGGGCGAAGGTTGATGTGTGTTTGGAAAGGGGATAGATGGGATCCAATCAAATTCTCTACAGTCTTCAGTTCATTATGACATATTGACATGGACACTTTAATTTGAATTCATCTCTTGTCTGCAATAATGATGATGGGATGCAATCAAGCCAGACATTAGTTCAAATCAGGGACTTGTTAACTTCCTAATTAGCTCATTGTGGTTGCTGTGCATATAAAAGGCAGACCCTAATGACAAACATTTAAACTTCACTTTGTCTTACTCACTTTTAATTATTTGAGTCTTTCTGTTTTCAACTCCATAGCAAACCCTGCTGAAGCCCAGCACGGGCACTGGACCAGAGGCAGATTTCAGCTACTCAGATTATACTACTGATGTCCTACAACTGTAGGACACTCACCCACCTCCAGTCCCAGGCTGCAACCATGCTCCTCTCCCTCTCCAAACTCTAGGAGGTGGCTTTCTGACCCAAAGCCATTCTGCACAATCTCAGGCCCATAGCAACCTCTCATTCATTCATTCATTCAATCAATCAATTAACAAATCTTTTAGTGCATCCACTTGGTGTCAGCTTTGTGCTGGACTGTGAGCATAGGGAGGACACATCCCTGCCCTCATATGGAATATTCAGAATTTCAACCACTTCCCCCACCTTGGCCCAAGCTACCGTTATGTATCAGCTAGGTTATTGCAATCGCTTCCTACCTAATCTCCACACTTCCATCCTCACTCAACGACAGGCCATCTTCAGCAAAGCAGTCAGAGTAAATGTTTTATCATGGAAGCCAGATCAGGTTCCCCCTCTGATCAAACTCTCCACTGGCTTCCCATTTCAACGGCCCATTTCAATGTTCTAGAGACCACACCTTCCTCCAACTACATTTCTGACCTCACCTCCTCCCATTCTCTCCTATAATCACTCCTCATCAAGCCATAGTGGCACTTCACTGTTCTTCAAACACATATAACACACTCTTGTCTCAGGGCCTTTGGATTTGCTGTTTTGTTTGCCTATCTGCAAGGCTGAGTCACTCACCTCTTGCAGGTTTGTGCTCAGATGTCACTATATTGGTGAATTCCGTCCTGACCATTGTATGTAGAATAATATTCCCACCATAACTTGGTGTAGCCCTTATTCTGCTTTAATTTTTAATGTTATTACCATGCTATACACTTATTTTACTACATATTTACTTGTTTATTTGTTTATTGCTCTCTTACAACTGGATGCAAACTACCTGAGGACAAGGGCTTTGTTTTGTTCACGACTGTGACCCATGTCTAGATAAGTGCTGGGCACGTGGTTTAATAAATATCCATGGAATGAATGAATGTGGTTCCCAGACAGCAGCATCAGCATCACCAGAGAACTACAGGAAGTTAGAAATGCAGGTTCTCAGCCCCACACCAGCTTCACTGAATCAAACTCTGAGGGTAAAGCCCAGTAATCTATATTTCACAAGCCCTCCAGGCTATTCTGATGTAAATAAAGTTTGAGAACTACTGCTCTTGCTAATACTTTACACTCGTCATATACAGGTACTGAAGTTTGGAGAGATGAAATTACTCCCTGGGGTGACACATCTGGATCATAACTACAGATGTGTCTGATTCCCAAGGCTGTCCACTTAACCACAATACTGCGATGGTTGCATTTGAGATTATTTTCCTCTCAGAGAAATTTTCATATTTCCCTCATTGGAGGCAGGCTACCTGCACTATTTCCTACTCTGGAAGCACAGTATGCTCTTCCAAACAGTTGCCAGAATGAGGCAAAAACTAAGACCGTGTCAGAAGCTACCTCCCTGGAGGCACAGTTATTTCCTGGAACTCCTGATCCCCCTAAGACATGCTCTGCCCTCTAAATCAGCCAGCAGCAAGTCCCCACCTTGAGCTCTAGGGCACCTATTTGGGCTGTTCTCATCACCAACCAAGCGCATCCCCCACTGCCGCCTGGAAATTGATTGTGAAGAGAAACAAATAAACTGAGCTCTGTGGACTTGAAAGGCCTTGGTAATAAAGCAGACCCACAGCCTCTCCTGTCTCAGCTGTCAGCCTGAAGTGCTAACTACTGGTCCAGGGAGAAGTCTTTGATGGGATTACCTGCAAAACTGCTATTAGAAAGCACGGAAGGATCTCCCCTCTGCATTCTGCGGCCTCCCGTCTGCCAGTGGTCAGCCTGGCACAGCCTTTTAGGTGCTTTCCCAATACATAGTCCTCCTTGGCTTCTCACTCTCTCTCCTCTCTCTGCCACACCCTCCACCTTTGCCTTCAGTAGTAGGCTATGCTGCTGGTGAATTTCAGAAAGAAGAGGCGGCCTAATTGGCACAGCTTCTCCCTGGAGAGTCAATAACCAGGACAAATAAAGTTCATGTTCTACCCTGTTGCTCTCACACAAACCACCTGCTTCATTTCCTCCTTAAAATTCAGTCTCACTTCGAATGTTTTCTGTCACATCAGGCAATCTTCTAAGGTTTAAAAACGGCCAGAGGAAATTGGCTGCACAGACCCAGAAACCAAATCCCTTTATTTATCTAAATGCTAATGACCACAGCCCAGCAGACCAGGAGAGGAGAAGGCAGCTGGGGGGCTGCTGTCTTGGCTACCTTCAGGCCTCCGCTAGAAGTGACAAAGGTGCCTGCTCTTCAACATTGAGCATCACTGCTGCCAACTCAGCAAGTTTCTGGAAGTGTATCCACAAGGAAAACTTGTAACAAGGACTGGGAAAAGCTCAGCACAGCTAAATATCCAGCTGGGGTCCTGGAGGCACGCAGAAATGTCCCCTGATTCAGGAACATGCATCCTACAACCACTGGGTCTCAACCTAAGCAGTCCCATGACTGCCTTTTGCCATGGTTTAGTTTCTAGAAAATCAGCCACATAAGAAGTAAAATGAAATAGAATAAAATAAAATTAGGTAACATAAATAGTGTGCCAAGCACTTTAAATATATTAGTTCTTATGTGATGCCCTCCAATTTCCTGAGAGGCTAAGAAATGTAAGCAAAAGAGCAATAAGCTTGGACACTAGCAGATTTGCATTTAAATGTTACCTCCAAAACCTACTCCTGGCTAATTACTTTGAGTAAATCGATTAAAGTGCTGGGCCTCAAATTCCAGCGTGTCAAAGGGGCCACTGTGAGCAATGCTTCCCATCTGGGCTGCACATCAGAATCCTCTGGGGAGCCTGGAAAATACTGAGGTCTTGATCTGGAATGTAGTCTGGACACTGGAAGTTGTTGAACACTTTCCCAGGTGATTCTCATATGCAGCAGAGTTTAAGTACCACTGATTAAAACACACAAATGAGATTACGGATGTAAAACCCTGACAGCTGCTTAACAAACATCTCCACAAATATTTTTTACTGCTTGTCATCTTCTGCCTCTCAGAAAGAGACCAGAAAGAGAGAGAGAGCGGAAACACTAATTTTCTAATTGTCTGATATGCAGTTTATTCACATCTAGGCAAAAACATTGACGTGAAAACTGCTGGCTAAATGGACTTTGAGGATTATCTGTAGATTTACGATTTTTGTAGGTCATCCATCATATCCCATGAGAGGCAACTGGCAGTGACTATCTTTAGCAATAGAGCATGTTATTGACCTTCAAGGTGATGTCGGTGAGATAACCATGAAGGATGATACACATGTAAGAAATTATTATTAGATCTAGTAGGGAATTGGGGTTATGTATTTTCCCCTTGTGAGAATGCTGCAGATTCATGCCTATAAAATTAGACATTGAATTAGCTTAAGAAATAAGAAGTTTAAATCCAGTCATGATAATTACTTACTTAACCCATCTCCCAGTTGATATCATCCAACTACAACATTCTTCAGGTTGGGATAACTGCACCCTACTTATAGAATCCTAATAGAGTTTAAAATATTATTTCTTCTCTGACAGCTGACACATGAAATTCTTCATTTTCTGTTCCAGCCTACACCAATTCTCAATTCCTGGCTTCTCAATTCTCCATAAAATTTTATATTCATTTTGAAAAGCAAAACAAACCAAAAAAAAGATAACCTGAGTATCATGGCATTGCGGTAACCTGAGGTCTTTCTTACCTCATGGCTCTCAAACAGAAAGATAAATAAATTGGAAATGATAAAAGGAATGATAAATGAACTTACTATTCAATACCCAGCTCTGACTACGCTAAGCATAAGAAAGCATTAGCCACACGTTAATTTGAATATGCAATGCATCATTTAAACTTCATTTTAGTAAATATTCAACAAGTTTGTGATTTTTAATCAGATGAGCTAATTTATGTTGGGTAATTGTAAGTAGATACACATTTTAGTTCTGTATGACAAAATATCTGTGTTGAGGATGCCTGAGTTTGGTACACTTCACAGATCATACCCCAGGGCTGTGATGGGCAGGGAAGGGAGGACACAAAGGGAATATAGATGGAAAATGAATGCTGAAGACTGATGGGCAAAGAGCTAAGGGCCTCATGGTGGCTCCAGGAACCAGGATAATGCAAAACACCTCTCTCTGAGGGCAAACCAAGAAAGAAAGCAGAGGAGGGAACCAGGCAGTCAATGAGAATTCAGCCAGGTCCAAGGAGGCATAAAGTAATTGAAACTGAGGAACATGTGGAGAAATCCTAAAAGAATACTACCAGTAAGGGTACGCACACACAAGATCCCAAAAGAAGTTCTACCCAGTGCATGCAGAACCAAGGAATGAATCACGTCTTTCAGTCCCACTCATTCCATATACAAGTGTCTCCGAGGACAACCTCTAATGGTTCCGATGGACATATTCATATATCCCTCCCTCTTCTGGCAATCATAGCTGAAGGAAGATTGGGAATAGAACATGCTGGGATTTCAGCAGCAAGGGGTTTATGAACACGCAAGCCAGGACTAAATGGGAAAGGGTCCAGGAAGATAGGCCCAGGCCCAAAGGCAGGTCCATGTGGGTCAGATGGGTTGTAATAAAAATAATATTCACAATAATAGGTAATGTGTGCTGACTTTGTGCTTTAAATGCTTTTTTAATTTAGTACTCCCAATAACTCCACTGGTAAGTTAAAATGCTTTAGGCTGCAAGAAACAGAACTCCTTACTCAAACTCACTTAACTGGGGAGCAATTCCATTCTCTTTATAAGAGGAAATCCAGAAGTAGGGCAGACATCAGGACTGGGTTGATTCAGTGCCTTATCCATGCTGTCAAAGCCCTAGGTTTCTATCTGTCACCATGCAATTCTATCCTCAGTGTTGGCTGTATCCTCAGAGTATAGCAAGATGGCTACAGCAGCTCCAGGTTGTCATATCCAATATCTAGATGGAAAAGTGACTCTTCTCATGGCGCCCTCTTAAGGGTCAGGAAACTGGCCACCAGTAGATTTCCCCTCCCTTCTCAGCGAATGTAACTGTGACATGTGCCCATTCGTGAAGCAAATAGTACAAGGCTCACTTTCCCTGAGGCGCATGGCTCTGTGGAGGAAGGATGGAGACCTGAACAAAACTGGAGTTCAGTTAGAAAGAAACAACAAAACCATGTCCACTACAGAGAGACTGTTGTTATCTTCTAAAAGAGAAAATGAGGGCCCAGGAACATTGGATAATCTTCCCAAGGTCACATAGCCATCGAGGAGAAGAACCAGGGTGTATTCCCAGGAAGGCTGACTTCAAAGCCCGCACTTCAGACCCTTAGCCATACTGCTATGTTGATGAGAGAGAAAAGGCGAGTTGAAACCAAAAGAAACTATCCAGGGGGATCTGGCAGTGCTTTCGGGAAGCCAACACTCAATGTCTTAGAGTTTTTCAGCATTTGGTCCCTTGTCATCAAGGACTCTAGCTAGTAGCTGTATCAAAGGGAGCAAAATCCAACCTCCTCAAATAATTGGGCAAAAAGTGAGGCAGAGTGTTAGGATTCTAGACACTGCAGTGGGGCAGGGGAAGCTCCGAGGGAGAGAAAACCCAGACACCCAAGGCCTCATGACTAACTCCAGGCCCTACCAGAACGGAAGGTAGCCTGAGGTTGAGGTGAGAACTGGCTCAGGCAGAGGGTAGGGCTGAGCCAGCTAGTCCGTGAACCCGGGAAGCCAGAAGCTGGCTGGAGAGGTCAGGGGCCAACTCTGGTTTTGCAGCCCTAGTCAACACTAAAACTAGCAAAATGGGGAAATCCACAGTCCTAAAAAGACCTTGCAATTCCTTAGGACTTGCCCAAGTCTGTGATAGGCGACAGTCACCCATCTCTCACCACCACAAGCCTCTAATCAGAAATGGGCTATTAAGTAGGTAAAACATCTACAACTGGAGTAACAGAAACAGAAGTTTAAAAATAACAACAACAATGAGATCACTGCAGGATTTTTTTTCCCAGTAGAGAGCCTAGGAGTTACTCAAACTCAATACGATATCTAAATTAAAGACACAAAGGTTTCCTTTAAGGACATTTTTGAGACTAAATAACTAGAATTGTCCTTGAAAAACTCACAGACAATATATATTCTACCTCAAGCCCCTATCAGATTCTGAATAAGCTCCTTTTCTCACTCTTCCCTCCGCCATGAAGGCCCTCCTCAGATTCTCACTGTTCCTGGATAGGAGATGCCTGAACGACTCACCTTAATGCAACCTCTGAAAAGACAAGGGTAAAGAACCAGTGTTGATTTCCCAATAATATCATGCCTATAGAAAATGTCTACATATTTCTTCTCTTGGGTGAAATTATTTATATTCAAATCACAACAGAGCAAAGTAAGAAATGGAAAGTTGAACGAGAGTCTGGCTGATTTAGGTAACAAGGCCCCAATTTCTCTTTAATTATCTGGACAGTTTGCAAACATCAGGGATGAGTGGGAGGTGATCTAAATTCTCTGTGTAGCACAGTAAAAAGTTTTAAATTAACCTATGCATTATTCTTCTGCTGTTTCCTTCACTGTTAACCTGCCCCCACCATTCACACAGCAACGAGGACTTTCTGTTCTATGTGCTGCCCTCAGGGTAGAGTTGTTACAGCAAAAATGCAGAGAAAAAGAAAGAGTGGCTGCACAGCCTTGAATTTCAACATACACTTCTGAGGCCCTTGACAAAGACAGTTGCTTTTAAAAGGAAAGGCTTTCTTTGCAAGAACCTGGGTATTTTGAGTAGCAAAAGAAAAAATGTTTTATAATCAATACTAGATTTGAGGATGAAAAGCTGACTACCCCTATCCCATTCTAAAGCACTGGGAAAGAATAGACCAGGATGAGATTGAGGAGTGGGGCAGAGGAAGGAAAGAGAGTTGTGTGGAGAGGCTGAAAGGGACCACAAAACCAGTAGCAGATTTAGTGTCAGAAGGTTCCTCAGAATCTGCCTGAGTGAGGAGGTCAGTTGGCAGCACCGGGGAGCTCTCAGGAGCTGAGTCAGTGTCTAGAGATCCTCTGGTTTCCAGGGGAGGGTAGACCATACTATTGCCTCTACCATGTACCAGCTGTCCTTCTCAGGTCATCAATAAACAACACTCACCCACAGCAGCCAGTGATGAGCTTGTGGCTGCTCTAGTGATAGCGACATCATTTGACTCTCCCCAAATTTGCTCAATCTATCTGAATTACTCCATGAGTCAGTTGATCCTTGTTAATGGCCCAGGGAAATGAGGAGCCCCATAACCCTGAGGATAGAGGCCTGAACATGAAGGCCCTAAAGATGGGAAAGGCTGTACTAGGTTGGATGAACTAGGTTGAGATCCCCCCTTAAGCCCCTCCAGTGGTGACAGATCCTACATTCTTCCTTCAATATAGTTGGATTAGAGCAATGGCCTATCTGGCTCAAGTCCACAATACTGTTATAACCCTGAAATATATCAGCAATCCCTCAACAATATCATATTAATTTCCTTCAGCTACCACAAATGCTCACAGGATTTGACCTCAAACACTAAGAGTCCTTCTGTTCCAACACAAGTAGCAACATGGACACTCAACTTTCCAACTGAATTCTTTACGGAACTCAGCACACCACAGCCTCAAAAAATCCTTGTGAACTCCCAAGGCCTTGCCTGCCAGTGAGACAATAACCTAACCTCACAGGCCTCAGTATCCACCTCTGTAAAACAAAGGGGGTGGGCCAGATGGTCTCTACAATCACTGATTTTATGATTTCCGGAGTCCTTGGCTGGACTCCAACAGAAATCTTTCACTTTGATTTATTCCTGTCTCCAAGACTAAAAACTGTAAAGCTACTTGGCAATCACCAAGAAACAAAAAAAAATTGAGAAATGCAGAGGAAAAGAAAAACACATTCATTCAAACTATTCCCCCATCTGTCACTATTAAAGACACAGCCAACAGCTGGAGTTCTGCTGACACTGGGTCCCATGTTGCCTTGGAGACCTTGCCATCCCCTACCTAATTGATAGATCCTATGAGAAACAGAGAAAACAGGAATATAAACTAGAGGGGAACATTCTTTGCCAACTTGTCACCGCAGGGTTAACAGATGAGTTTTCTTCTTGAATGTAGGCTATGCTTCAAATGTGAGATGAGGTCTTACTTCAGGCTTTCGTTGATTAGGGGCCCATTTATGATTCCTTAGTAACTGGCAAATGATGTGACATCCCTAGGATTTCTAAAACCAAAGGTCATCAACAGGGTACCATGGGCCAGATTAGGCCTGTGGACGTGCTTTATACGCTAAATGGCCTACCAGGTGCCTTAATATTTTTTAATTAATTGCCAACATTTGCAAAGGAGAGTTAGACCTGCAATTCCACTGGAGCTCTGTAGCAGCTGCCCACTTTCAGGACATGTGGTCTCCATTCTCCTCAGTCCCCATCCTGCTCACTTCACTATCCGTATTCCCTGCCTGCCCCTGTAGGCATTTGAGTTTGTAAACCGGGTTGTGAAATCACACATATAAAGCAAAGCCCATGTCCTCCAGAGTCCTAGAGCATTCTAGACACTCACAAAATAATATTGACTGAATTCCTGGAAAGGTCCGCAGCTTCTACATGGTTGAGAAAAACCTTCATTTAAGCAGGACTTGAAGCTCTTTGCACAAGAACAGTTACCAATTTGTGCTGAGATTCTTCAGAATACTTGTTTGGTAAAAACAAGCTCAATGGTGAGCAAAGCAAAGCTTCCAAAATAAGACCTTGGGGAGACTTTACAGCATCTCCCAATCTCCTGTGATTCTCTCACCCCCACACTCTCCTAACTCCGCCCTCCAACATGCTTTGCACCTCCACAGATTATAGCCCTGGTTACATCATATTCTAATGATTTGATTAAAACTTTGCTAACCTGGTGACTTCCCCCAAAGAAGAACACTCTGCCTCCTAAATACTTAGCATAGTGCTTGTCACATAGTAAGTGCTCAGGAATCGGATCCTCAAACTGTCCAGGAACTGCTTATATATTTGTCACACCCAACACCAAACCCTGAGGGGTGAAATTGAGCCCTGATCCGGACTATGGCATGTACGTGTGTGTGCGCATGCATATGTGCACGGTCACAGCTGCCTGGATCCTTGACTCTGAGGTGGTAAAACATTCAGAATGAAAATGAGCACAATCAGGCTATAAGCTGGTGCCTCCAGAGTAGCTACCCTTCCAGGTACCATCTTCCAAAGTTAGAACGTCAGTGGCAGCCCCAATTCAACTCCCACCCCTTTCCCAAATGCAACTCAATCCTGTCACTCTCAGGCTTACCAACCTCTGTGATCAACCCATCGCCTATGAGATAAAGTTCAAATCCCTTGGCAGACATTCAAGGGTTTTACAATCTCACTGCAACTTACCGCTCCAACCTCCTGCCACCTGTCCACCTCTTCTCTTCTCTACTTTCTGCCTTTAGGATTCCTCAACACTCTAGCACCCCAGGCGCTCTGGCCAGTTCCCCAGAAGGACCATGTTTCCACATTGCCATTGCCCCTGCTGTTTCTTCTGCCAGGAATGCCTTCTCCCCTTCACCATCTCACCCCAGCAGAACACATAGCTAAGAACAGCTCCTGTGGCACAGTGGTCGGGCTGTGGGAGCAATGCTGGAACAGGTGGGCATGTGAGTGCAAAGAACTACAGGCTGGGAACCCAAGCAGGGGCTTACAGCTTATGCAGTAAGATGAAGGAGTAAGCAAGATCATCATGACAGTGGTGGGCAAGGAGGCATCGACAGGAACAATGACAGCCAAAAGACAGGCCTGCTCAGACCTGATCAGATTCTCCAATTTTCTCTGACTGGTGTTTGAAATCAATACTGACCACTTGGGACATGAGCAACCCCTCAAAGTTCTAGGAAAATCAGTAAGTGGAGTGGAAGGAGATTACATAAGGATGCACTGCTTCCTACTACTATGGGTTAGTAAAGGCTTAAGTATGCAAAATAAACTATACATAATTAGATCTGTAGCCCAACTTGATGAAGCAGGTAGTACCTCTTATGTGAATGTTTTCTCAGCGTGGAACATACTTCCTCATTGTCTCTTCCTAGGACGGCTGACTTGGGAATCAGTAAATCTCATACTGCAGATGCCCTATCTGTGGTGCAGACTGGGAAATTCCATTAAATAATGAAGCTCGCACTTTAGAGCATTTGTTATATGCTAGGCAGTTTGCTAAGAACATTATAAGCATTATCTCATTTAAAATTCACAAATAGGCATAAGTCATGTCTGTTCTTAAAGAGGGTGGAGAGATGCTGGTGATGTGTGCGGAGCACTGTTTTGGTTGGGCAAAGCTGCAGGCAATGATAAGTCACAACTGATACAGCTCTATACAAATGACTGTTCTGTCTTTTTTGGCCACTCCAAGCCTTATCCAGAGAGAAAGAGAGAAGAGAAGGTCTTGATCTCGCAGTCATTTTTGTGCTGCCCATTAGAAAGCTGAAACCAAAGACTCCCAATGGTGAGACCATTGGGTCTGGGCTTGGAGCAGTATGCTGGTTGAAAGGATGTGTCAGAAGGAGAACTTGGAGGCACAAGGCCCTCCCGAGGGAAAACAGGGCCCATTCAGTGTATTCCAACTGTGGTGTGGGGCTGGTTTACTCTTAAACATATGGCCTTGGATCTCTGTGTCTGCTCAGGTTTTCCCAGAAACTTTGCAATCTATAAAGGAGGAAGAGGAAGAGAAAGGAAGGAGATTTATGTTTATTACATGTACCATGTGCCAGGCACAGCAGAAGGCATTGCCATGTGGGTTACCTTGTTTGATCTCATAACTCTACCAGGTGCAGAGTATTATGCCCATTTTATGGATGAGCAAACTATAATTCTAAGAGAGCCTCTGCCCTCCTCCTGCTTTAGGACTTTCAGAAGCTTGGGTCAGGGAGTGGGGGTACCTCTGTCTGTCTTTCTCTTTCTTCTCCCAAGACTAGCTGGCCAAGGAGAGAGGGAATTAGGGAAAAGGCAGTCCTACGTGGTCCTGTTGTGATCTGGCTTCAGGAACAGATGATTCATTCTCATAGGAATTGTCATGAATCATACGAATACGATACAACAGAAGTTATTATGCAGTATTTTAGGCACTTGACTACGTCCCTAAACAAAACTGACATAAATCCCTGCCCTGGTAGAGCTTTCCTTCCAGCAAGCTCTGTATCTTGGGACATCTCTATTGATTCTTAGACATTCCCGCTTCTGAGGCCGTCACTTCAGGTGGGCAATACACCTCCTCCTGCTACCTGCTTCCATGCCACATCGGCCTCTGAAGGGATATCTCCAGTCTCTTGGACTGTGGATGCTCACGAGGAGGAGCTTGGGTAGGACCCTTTACCAAATGAGCCCCAGCTGGCTCCCTCTTGTGGGTCCACTTGCCCCAAATGCACACAGCCTGCTCTTGGCAGCCTTGCGCTTTTTCACTTCCTCCAGGAGAGTAGCTCCAGCCACTTCTCTTCACAGGTGGATTTTACATACCAGGCCTTATGTTGTAAACTCCAAGGGATGTACACCAAGCTCTTGGAGAGGCCCCTTGAAGCCCCTTCCCTTAGCTTGAGGTGAGGGGAAAGCACCCTCCTCCTAATTCCCACAGGAAAAGAGAGAAGAGAATGCCACAGCGCTCCACTCTTTCCAAAGAAATTCTCCTCTCTGGGCGTTTTCAACTTTCACCTTTTCATAGACTTTGTTCGCTGACCGACACTAACCCCACGTAGCTATTGAGCACTGAAAATGTGGCTAGTCCAAATTGAAATGTGCTGTAAAGGAAAATCACACACCAGATTAGAAGACTTAATTTCCACGTGACAGAGAAATCAGTAAAATATCTCCATAATAATTTTTACATTGACTACACAGTGAAATGATCATATTTTGGATATATTGGATCAAATAAAATATATCATTAAAATTAATGTTTTAACCTGTTTAAAATGGCTACGATAAAACTTAAAATTACATATGTGGCTCACATTACATTTCTATTAGGTAGCACTGTTATGGATGAATGATCTGGCTACACTAGAAGGACCAGTTTCATAGTCAGCCTGTCTTGCACGTATGGCCTTGCACCTCAATGAGAGTGGTGCGGTATATGACATCTATTACATTGTTCTAGGCCTCTGGGGGCTCAGCCCTAAAAGAAAGTGGAATTCTAACATTATTTTACATATGCATTTATCTGGAGAGAACTGCAACAATTTTCATCAGATTCTTTAGGAATCTGCCATGGTCTCTCAAAAAACAATAGTTAAGAATTCTTATTTAGAATATTCCTAATGTTTTCCGGGGACTAACGCATCAGTGAGCATTAAAACCTAAGAAATAAGAGAAACCCAGCAGGTCCTTGGTCTGCAAGCCCAGCAATATTCCCCAAAGCTTTAAGAAATGCAACTAAGCAGTTGCCTGCCATCATATATGGCACTCCAGGACTTGAACTCTACTTTTTCCTTTTAAGTGGTGTATTTCAGCATTTTATTGTCTTCAGATACTAAGTTACATTTATTTTTTTATTATACTGTGTTGTGTTTTTTCCCAATAAAATGGCAACATAACTACATAATCCCAAAAGAGAGACAAAGATGTAGAAAAGAGGAAAAGAAAAAAATAGTAGCATTATTCGTGGCCCTTGGAGTTAGAAAATCTGGGTTCCTTTTTGGGATCTTCCTGTTGGTTTCTGTGCAAACTTGAGTAAGACAGTTGACTTCTCTGAACCTGTTTTCTCATCTGTGAAATGTGGATAATCACGCTACATCAAAGAATGTTTTTGAGAATTAGGAGAAATAATTAATTGGAAGAACCTTAAGGATGTTTCTTTCCTCACTCTGATCCCCTCAACCAAACACAAACACTGGTGATATTTCGTATATTTCCTTCCAAATAATTTTCCGATAAATAATTTGATAGTAATGAACAGAGTATAGATATGACCTTTTAGCATGCTTTTTAAATGTCTAATGTGAAATAATTTTAGACTTAGAAAAAAATGGCAAAAATAGTAGAGTTCCTGCATACCACGCATCTAGCTTCCCGTCTTGTCAACATCTTAACATAACCACAGTACAATTATAAAAACTAAGAAATTAACATTTGTACAATATTTTTAACTAAACCACAGATTTCATTTGGATTTCACGAGGCTTTTAACTAATGTCCTTTTTTTTTTTCAGGATTCAATGCAGGGTCCCATATTGCGATTTGCTGCCATGTCTAGTTTCCTTTCATCAGTAATAGTTCTTCAGTCCTTCCTTGTCTTTCATGAACTTGATACTTTCGAAGAAGACCAGTCAATTGTTTGATGGATTTGAATTTTGAAACTCCAAACTCCTTCTATTTGGGTTTGTATGGTGCTTTCTCATGATTAGATTGAAGTTCCGCATTTTGGGGCAAGAATATCATGGAAGTGATGAGTCCTTCTCATTGCATCATATCAAGGGGTACAGGATGTCAATACGTCTTATTACCAGTAATATCAACCTTGATAAAGTTACTACTTTCTACTTTGGAAGTGATAAATATCTTGGGGCAGATACTTTGAGATTATGCAAATATTTTGTTTCTCCTTAAGCTTCTTTTGTTAATTTGAGCACCCATCTGTGGATCTTGCCTCACCTGCAACAATTATTACTAAGATGTTCTAATGATGATTTTCTATTCCCTTCATTCTTTCTACATGTATTCATTGGAATTATTCTGTAAAGAAGAGCTGCCCTTTCTCCAATATTTATTCATTCAACTATTATTATATCACTATAGACTCATGGATCTTCATTTTATTCTGTATTCCTGTTCATTATTTTGTTGCTCGAATTATTCCAGTTTTGGCCATTGGGAGTTTTTTTAATTTGGCGCCGTGCCGTTTTGACACGTCCTCATCCTTTTTTGAACACTTAGTTTGGGGCACCACCAAATACTCCAGGCTCATATTGTGTCTCTGCCCCTCCCCCAGGGGTTATGGTGTTTTATTCTGTTTTGTTTTCTGTTCCCTTCCCACAGCTGCAATGGGTTTTCACCAGTGCCCCAGCGCAGTGATTTCTGTCCCTCTCCCTCCAGAGAGGAAAGAGAGAGGAAGCAGGGTCTAGGAGAAAATTCATGCCTCTCCTGTAGCAACTGCTTTCGTCTCCCCTAGGCCTGCACCAGATGAAAGTTTTCTCAGGAAGCTTCCCAGTCTTCCCTGATAGGTTTAGAGAAAAGCCTGCAAGAGGATGCAAAAGCTCCCTACATCTGCAGCCCCCAGATCTTCATGCTATCCCACCATACTTGGCCTCCAGCAATTGGTCAACTACTTCAGCTGAATTCCTCTTGCTGGTGTCCACTGGCATCGGCCTCAGATAAGCACCTTGCGGTTGCCTGTCTCTCCCTAGATTTTAGGTTAATTGGTTGCCCTGTGACTTTAGCTCTCTGATGAGTCCAAGAAAGTCTGTATTCTGTGTGCCTGTATTCTTGTTGTAAGCGTGAGGGGGATGCTCTTCCCCACACTAATGCAGTGGAATCTGGGAGACCCAGCATGACTAGGAGCTTAGACCAGCTCTTCATGGCAAGTTTCCTTCCTCTCTGGGTCAGGGCCCCATCCTCATTAGCCTAACCTTCCTGCTTAGTAACCATCTCACAAGCATGCACAACTCCCCAAGTGCTATAGGCTGGACTTTTATAATTACAAATTTGGTTAACCTTTGGACCTCTCTGTAATTCTTCAATAGCTGCTTCTTGCTATGCTGGTTGAAGTCCAGGGAATCTTAGCATAACGTTGCCAGCTCTCAGAGAAGATGCTGGTGCAGAGATTGGGAAAAAACTGCTGATGCATCCCACCCATGCCAGGAAGAGCAAGGGACTGCGAAGGGGAAGTCAATCTAAAACTACTTGAGTTCAATAAATATTGGGTGCCTGCTGTGTAGCAGATGCACACTAGGCAAAGGGACCATGTGGATTGGAATGGCATGGGTCTTGCCTCCACTACCTAACAGTCTAACACATAAACAAATAATTGTAATAAATTCTGTACCAGAGATATGTGCAAATGTTACAGGAAAGTAGATAGGAAGCAATTATTTTTCTTCGAGAGTTCTCAGAAAGCCAGAGAGGAGGGAAAGCAGACCCTGAGGTAAGGATATGAGGGTAAGTAATTTATTTTGGAGGTCATCCCAAGAAACACCAGTGGGGAAGTGGGAAGAGAGACAGGGGAAGGAAAGCAATAAGGAGCATGTTGTCAAGATCAATCTTGCTGGAGAATCTGGGAGCCAGTGTGCAACACACACCTCAAAGTTATTCAGCTCAAAAAGCAATCCTGCTGGTTATTGGTGAGGACTGCTGAGTCTGGGGAGAGGGACATTAAGTTATTTGCCCCGTGCTTGCAGCCAGCTTTGCACACAAGCAGAATGGACTTTATGGCAATGAGAGCTCTCAGGCAGAGTCACAGGGACTGATAGTTGGAAATCAGGTTGGCACACACAGAAAAGGCTGCCAAGGGTATGTGGATGGACTGCTGACAGCATCAGCTACAAGATGTGGCATTTGAATTGAACCTCGAAGGATGAGTAACACCAAAGAGAGGCAAAGCCTGCCTCACATTTGGAAGAGAGAATGGCAGGAGCAGAGGATGAGAGACAATCATGTTACAATGTGTTCAGGAAAACAGTGAAGAGGGGATAGAATGAATGGAAATGAAGTAGGAAAAGCCAGCTTGTACAGGACTTGATATTCACTCTGTAGACAACGAGAATCATCAGAAAAGAGCAGGTGGGGGAGAAATGGAGAGCTGAGGAAGGGCAAGCATGGTCAAGGCTACGTCATGAATTGTTTTCTCTTTCTCCTTCTTGTCTGCCCATGTCTACTTCCACGTACGTTTCCAGATTGCCTCTGTGTTGGATCTTACTCCATACTGTGTCTTGGATTTCAAAGGAAAATAAGGCAAAGCCCTGCCCTCAAGAAGCTGACATCACTGAGGTTTTCTCTCCTACCAACTGGAAAGAAGAGATTGTCTCATTCTTTTCTTCACTCCCAGAGAGCCTGCAGCATGCCTGGCTCAGAGTAGACCCTCAATGTACATTTGTGAGAGAATGAATTAAAGTATGTCCCCTCAGCAATCAAAGGAGAAAAGAAAAAGCGTGAAGACCCAAATGTCAGTCCCAGCTCTGGCATACACTAGTTAACAGAGAAATTGTGGGGGATAATAATAGGTAATAAAAATAATAATAGCTAACATTTATTAAGTGTTTTAGCATGTGCAAGGAACTGTTTTATTTTACAAATGTTAGAAGAATTAAAAGTCAAAACCAATCTCCCTATGAGTAAGGTATTTGTGTCATTTTTATCTTACAGATTTGGAAACTGAGGCACAGAGAGGTTAAGTGACTTGCTTAGGTGACAAAGCTGAGATTTGACCCCAAGTAGACTGCATTCAGAACCCACACTCTTGTGATGATTTGTACTGTCTCTCTAACAAATGAGACAATGCATGGGGTGATGCTTTTACCCTGAGGCAAATTATGAAACAAACCCACTGTATACTCAGGCACCCATGCCCCCCATGATCTCCATCCCACTCAGATGTCCTCTCACCACAGCGGCCCAGGTCCTAGTCCTAGACCTCGACCACCCTGTCAAAACCAATCAACCTTATTTGCCATTCCCTGAAGATACTATTTTCTGAATAAGGAAAGCTAACCTAATAAACCACCTGTGCTTTCCTTCTGCAAGCTAAACCCCTGTTCAGACATTCATCATTGATCTTTCTATCTGCAAGGAACCTTAGAAGCCACATAGAATAAAACTTTCACTTTACAAATGAGGAAATTAAAGCTTAGAAAAATTGAGTGATTTACCAAAGATCACACAACAAGTAAACAATTACTGGAACCCTTTTTTTTTCTGATTCAGTTTTTCTAGTTCGGAATGCTCTTCCCAACCTTCTCCACCTGTGTAGCTCCTACTTCTCTTTGAAGTCAGCTCGATTTCTACTGCCTCTTTGAGGCCTTCTCCAGAGCCTCATCAGAATTAGCTTTCCTTTCTTTGGGTTCCCACATTATGTCACTCCCACCGCATGGCAGCTGGTGAGCACTTGTGTTAATGACCACTGTTGACATGCTGCTCTACTGCTGGTGCTGGAAGCTCTTGGAGTGGGTGGGTGATGTTAATAAGGTTGTCAGGGAAGGCCTCTCTTACAATGTGATGCTTAAAAGAGGTGAAGGAGTGGACTGTGACCCTGGAGGAGAGACATTTCAGGCAGGAGAACTCCAAGTGCAACGGACATAAGTGGGACCTGGCTTGGCACGTTCAAGGCATGACAAGGAGGCTAGTGTGGTTGAAGTGGAGTTAGCTGGTCAAGAGAGAGGTAGGAGATTAGGAGGGAGTGGAGGAGTTCTGATCATGCAGGGCCTTGTAAATGTTTTGGCCTTTACTCTGAAAGAAATGGAAACTTTTGGGGGATTTGGAGCATACAAGCGATATGAGCCAACTTACGTTTTATAAAGATCGCTGTGACACCTGTGTAGACACTTTGGTGGATGATAGCAGTTGGAGGCAACATGAAAGAAGAAGACCAGTGGGAAGCTATTGTAATAATTCAAATGAGAGATGGCAATGGCTTGAGCCAGGATGATAGAGGTAGACATGAAAACATGGCATCAGATTCTGGATACAGTTTGAAGGTGCAACCAGTAAGATTTGTTGAAACAGGTCAGATGTGGGATGTGAGAGAAGGAGAAGAATATAGGATGACTGAAAAGTTTTTAGTTTGGGAAACTGGAAAAATGGAGTTGATGTTCACTGAGATGGGACAGACTTTAAGAGGAGAAGTTTGAGAGGCAGGAAAGCAGGATAACAGTATGGGACATGGAATATTTGAGATGCACAGTAGATCTTGGCATGAAGCTAGTCAGTTGTCTACATGAGCTTTGAGCTCAGAGGAGAGTTCGAGGCTAGATATACATTTGGGAGTCATCAGTATGTAGACTTATGGATGCTATTTAAAGCAAGATGTGAACGTACACAGAAAAGAGAAGTCCTTGGAGCCCCAGTTTACTCCAATATTTAGAAGTCAGAACAACAAGGAAGAATCAGCTATTGAGGTGGGGAAAGAGTGAATAAGCAGAGACGAAGAAAATCAGAAGGTCACGAAATCTCAGAATCCAAGTGCAGAGAGTTTTTCAAACATGAAAGAGTGATCCACATGGAAGAGTCAATGGATTTAGCTGCATGGGGACCACTGGTATCTTTGACAAGAACAGTTTTGTTGGTGTGATAGAGATGAGGGCCCAAGTGATATGGGTTTAAGAAAGAATGGGAGGAGGAGAAATAGAAGCAGTGACTATAGACAACTTTCTCAAGAAGTTTTGCCACAAGAGAAACAGAAATGATTTGGTAGCTGGAGGGTGAGTGGAATTAAAAGACATTTTTAATATTTTTTTAAATGGAAGAAATCATAGCATGTTTATATGCATGGGAATTATCCAGAAGAAAAGGAAAACTAATGATGGAGAAGAGAGAGAAGACAATTTCCTGGAGCAATGTCTCTGAAGAACTGAGAGGAATGGATCTAGTAGATAAAGAAAGGATTGGCTTTAAGAGCAAGGATAGTTTAACCCTAGGATTGGAGGGAAGGTGGAGTGATGGGCACTGAGGCAAGAGTTTGGGTAAATACGACAGTGAGAGCACGTGAAAGTGCTCTTCTGGTTCCTTCTAGTTGCTTAGTGGAAGAGTAAGCAAAGCCACCAGTAAGAGCAAAGATGAGGGAGGAGGTGCTGAATGTTTGAAAGAGTGAAAATAAATGATAATAAGAGTGAAATGAGTAAAAATAGGTAATAACAGGAGATTGTGAGAGTAAAGAGCCTAGCACAATATAGTGGTACTGCCAGGCAGCAGTCAGGGCCCCTTTGAGTTCCGTGAGACCAACTAGAATGATTGTCTGTTTTTTTCTGACCAGGTTCAGCTCCATTGGTGTAAATGTGGTGTAGGGTGACAGTTTGATGTAATGAGGGTAGGAGTTTGCCAGGTAATAAAGTTGATTGTGAATGCAAGGAAGTAATTACAACGATGAACCATAGAGTCCATGCTGGAAAGGAAGGAAAATAAGGCTTGAGGGATATAACGGATGGTGAAAATGTGGCAGGATCAATTGATTGTAGGACCAGTGAGATCAAAGAAATGTTGAAAATGGCTTAAAACAGTGTTTTAAATGGTTCAGTGGCTTAAAAGAACAGTAATTATTCTCACTTATTTGGCTACAGTTCAACAGGGGGTTTACTAATCTAGGCTGGGGTTGGCTGTGTCTGCCTCCAGGCTGCAAGCTGAGCCAGACTTGCTTCACATTCTCCTTGGACCAGAAGGCTAGATTGGGCATGTTTTTCTCATGGGAATGGCAAAAGCACAAGAGGCAAGTCCCGCTACACAAGTATATGTCAAACTACTGCTTGTGACTTGTCTTGTTAACATCATAGGCCAAAGTCAGTCACATGATAGAACCAACAGCAATGAAGCGAAGGAGCCACAGGCAAAGAGCTTGACCCAGTGATACAGCACATCCCATGAAATTGAGAGTTTTAGGAAGCTACAGGTTATTTTTGCATAGGCTTAACTTGCCCTTAGAATCAGTGTTGAAGAGGAAAACATTCCCATTGAAACTGGGCTGAGTTTGAGAACCCTCAGATATTTTTCATGTCCCTACTCTGTACATAACATAGTGACTCCCCTGTCCAGTAAGAACTACTAGACTGACAGCTGTGCCTTTTCTAAGAATAAGATTTGTGAAAGGAGGGAAGAAAAAGCAAGGGCCCTGGGAACCCAAATCCAGAATATGGCATCATGGTCAGGAGGGAATGTGTGCAGAGCAGCAGCATATGGCCTCACGGGTCATGTACCGCACACTCCCATGAGGTGCCACTCACAGATTGCTATATGAATGGAGCCTCTGATGTTGAGGATGCATTCATGGTGGCCCTGAATATGAGTGGAGATATTCAGGGATAAGGGGGTGCTGGGAGAATTGACCATAAACTGCAGCCTATTCCTGTACCCCATGAGGCCACCTCATGTATAACCTATACAGTGCTTCACAATGATAATATTAATAATGTCTGCCACTGGTAGGTCAATTGTAGTTTACATAAAGCTTTTCAATTCATTACCACATTTGCTCTTAATAACAACACATTTTGGTGATTAAAAAAAACAGACTCAGAGAAAGGGAGGCAGAGAAATAAAGCAAATAAATGGCAGAGCTGGGATATAATCCAGGTCTGTCTGTTTCTAAAGCCCAGGCATTTATCAATATGCTGTGGTTTCTTCAACAACATCTCCGTATTGTAATGGAAATTCGCCAACAAACTCAGACAGCTCAACCAGCAGGCAAATAGACCAAATGCCCTGGGCGCACTCCCATCAGGGGCCCCACAGCAGTGAGTCTCAGACATGGAGTAGCCTGGACAGCTTTCCTACCTGCCTGCTCACCCACCACATCTCCTGGGAAGTGGACTTGGACAAGCAACTGCATTTGTAGAAGTGACTGCAGGCTCAACACCGCAACAGCTGCTGCATTGCATCTCAAATTCCTCAGAGCTCAGCATTCCTAATGGACAGTTTGTCTGCAAGAACTCAAGGAGAAGCATCTATGTCCTTTGGGTAAACAAAGATCTTTTTAGAAAACCAAGAAAGGAAATGATTCCTCAAGCAAGTCCTAATGAAATAGGACTTGCATCTCTCTGTACTTGGCAAAAAAAGTTCTCTCCAGTTTAAATAAACCTTGACAGCTTTCCAGAAGCAACGGCAGCCTGTTGAATAAACAGAGAACGTTTGAATTAAGATTGCTTAGCTATCTTAGCATGTAATAGTTTTTCTTTTTTAACTAAAAATGAAAAACAATTTTAACTTGATGATGTAATCCTTGGCTTCAGCAACCCATGTTTCTTTAGTCTCTCAACTGGATTCTGGAGAGAAATTGAGGCAAGTAAAGGGCAGGACTTAAGTTGACCTGAAACAGCACTTCTTAAACTTTAATGTACTTAAGAGTTATCTAGAGATATTGTTAAAATGCAGATTATAATTCCATAGGTCTGGAGTACAGCCTGAAATTTCGCATTTCTAACAAGCTCACAGATACCATTGCTGCTTGTCCATGAACCACACTTTGAGCAACAATGGTCTAAAATTTAGACTCTTTAGGATTCAGCATGGTTACTCTCCAGGATGGACCCTTGCTCTTTGCCTCTTCTCTCTCTCTCTCTTCACTGTCATTGAACAAGCCCATGCACATCAGCAGTGTCTACACCACCAATGCACTGACAATTCCAAAACCTCAGTGTCCAGTCCAAAACTTGGACTCTCTACATGGATGTCTCTAAATTTGGCATGCCCCAAATTGTATTCTTCATCCTCCCTCCCACCTTCCATATTTGTTCCTCCTCCTTGGTATCTTTTCATGTCCAGTGGCACCACTACCCACTCAGATGTTCAAGCCAGACACTCATGAGTCAATCTAGATTCCTCCCTTCCCACTTCTTTCTTGATCACTTACGTATCTGTTTTTTAGTAATCAACTTTACTAAAGTGTACTTTGCCTATAATAAAATGCACCTATTTAAAGAGCACTGTTCTATAAATTTTAACAAATTATACATTTATGTTATCAGCACCACAATAAAAACTTAAAAGATGTCCATCACTGCAAAAAGTTATCTCATGTCCCTTTGCAGTCAATCCAACACCAGCCTAGACCCCTAGTAACCACTGATCTGTTTCCTACTGCTATGGTTTTGGCTTTTCTAGAATTTCATGTAAATGTAATCATTACAGTATGCACTCTTTTCTGCCTGGCTACTTTCACTTAGCATAATGCTTTTGAGATTCAGCCACGTTGTTGCATGTATCAGTAATTCAGTCATTTATATATGTGTATAGCATTGTTGTTGTTAGTGCCATTGAGTCAATTCTGACTCGTAGCGACCCTGCGTACAGCAGATGAACCCTGTCCTGTCTTTTTGCGCCATCCTCTCACCTTCCAGTGCTCTATCAGACAATGCTCCACTGCTATTTGTGGGGTTTTCATGGCCAATTTTTTCAGAAGTGGGTGGAGAGGTTCTTCTTCCTAGTATGTCTTAGTCTGGAATCTCTGCTAAGACCGTCCACCACCATGTGAGACCCTGCTGGTATTTAAAATACCAATGGCATAGCTTTCAGCATCACAGCAATAGACAGCCGCCACAGTTGAACAACTGACAGACAGGTGGTGTGGTTCCCCAACCAGGAAACAAACCTGGGCAGTGGTGGTGAGAGCACCGAATGTTAACCACTAGACCACCAGTGCTGGGTAGCTGTATAGCATACCATTGTATAAATTCTCTAATTCCACTGGTAGCCATTGAATGGCTGGAAATTAGCTATCTCTTTCTATTGGCCCAGAAAAGAAAAAAGCAATAAAACTAAAGCTGATTCTTCCAGGATTAATTGCAGTGCAGGGTTATCCCACACATAGCGAAGAAAGTCAAGATCACATACAAAATCAAATATATTTTTTTAAAGGGATTTTCCACATTATTAGTAGATGTGTGTGTGTGTGTGTTGCTGTGTGTAAGTGTATGGGAATACACAAGCTTTTAGAGCCATAGGAAGAAAATAAACAATGAAGAGACAGAGGAAAAGTCCCCACTCATTTTCTCCTCTATATATGATGGCCTCCTTGCATCATGGGGAGAGATGGAGGATACTATAGATGAAATGCCCAGCATAGATCAGGTTACAGGTGGGGTTCTGAGGGACTCAGGGCTTAGATCCAGTTCCAGGCAGAAGATTAGAGACCACTTCAGGCCCTGGCTGAAGAAGGACCTAAAACAGAGATAACCTAATGGGCCAGACTCCACCCATAACAGCCCCTATCACCCCACAAGAGGCATCTGTAGATGCTAGCCCTTGGACTCTAAAAGGTCATTGTTGGTATCATGACTAATTCATAAAAGATGTGACACAAACCACCCAATCAAACTGCACTGGTTATATCTCTGCTGCCTCCACAAGCTGACTATTTTTTGTTTGTTTGTTTGTTTATTGCAGTAACATTGGTTTGTAACATTGGTTTATAACATTGTATAAATTTCAGGTGTTCATCATTATACTTCTATTTCTGCATGGATTACATCATGTTCTCATGTTCACCACCCAAATACTAATTACAGTCCATCACCACACACATGTGCCTAATTATCCCTTTCGCCCTCCTCCCTCCCCGCTTCCCTTCTGGTAACCACCAATCCAATCTCTGTCTCTATGTGTTTGTTTCTTGTTGTTATTATCTACTACATAATGAGTGAAATCATTTGGTATTTGACCTTCTCCCTCTGACTTATTTCACTTTGCATAATACCCTCAATGTTCCCCCCACCCTCAATTTTTTGGAAGAGTTTGAGAAGGATAGGTATTAAGTCTTGAGTGTTTGGTAGAATTCACCAGAGAAGCCGTCTGGTCCTGGACTTTTATTTTTGGGGAGGTTTTTGATTACTGTTTTGATCTCCTTACTGGTGATTCGTCTATTCAAATTCTCTATTTCTTCTTGAACCAGTTTTGGAAAGTTGTATGATTTTAAGAATTTATCCATTTCTTCCAGATTGTCCAATTTGTTGGCATATAGCTTTTCATAGTATTCTCTTATAAGCTTTTGTATTTCTGAGGTGTCGGTTGTCATTTCTCCTCTTTCATTTCCGATTTTACTTATTTGAGCCTTCACTCTTTTTTTCTTGGTGAGTCTGGCTAAAGGTTTGTCAATTTTGTTTATCTTTTCAAAGAACCAGCTCTTGGTTTTATTATTTTTTCTATTTTTTTTTTTTTTTTTAGTCTCTGTTTCATTTATTTCTGCTCTGATTTTTATTATTTCCCTTCTTCTACTGATTTGGGGCTTTGTTTGTTCTTCTTTTTCCAGTTCCTTTAGGTGCATTGTTAGATTATTTGAGATTTTTCTTGTTCGTTGAGATAGGCCTGTATTGCTATAAACTTCCCTCTTAGAACCAGCTGTATCCCAATAATTCTGGCATGTCGTATTTTCATTTTCGTTTGTCTCCAGGTATTTTTTGATTTCTCCTTTGATTTCTTCATTGACCCAATCTTTGTTCAGTAGCATTTTATTTAATCTCCACATATTTGTGGCTTTTCTGATTTTCTTCCTATAGTTGATTTCTAGTTTCATACCGTTGTGCTCAGAAAAGATGCTTGGTATTATTTCAATCTTCTTACATTTATGGAGACTTGTTTTGTGGCCTAATATGTGATCAATCCTGGAGAATGTTCCATGTGTGTTTGAAAAGAACGTGTATTCTTCAGTTTTTGGATGGAATGTTCTGTATATAACTACTAGGTCCATCTGTTCTAGGGTGTCATTTAAGGTCAATGTTTCCTTATTGATCTTCTGTTTGGATGCTCTATCCATTGGTGTAAGTGCGGTGTTAAAGTCTCCTACTATTACTGTGTTACTGTGTATTTCTCTTTTTATGTCTGTTAATAATTGCTTTATACATTTAGGTGCTCCTACGTTGGGTGCATAGATATTTACAAGTGTTATATCCTCTTGTTGGATTTGTTCCCTTGATCATTATGTAATCCCCATCTTTGTCTCTTTTTACAGGTTTTGTTTTAAAGCCTATTTTGTCTGATATGAGTATTTCTACCCCAGCTTTCTTTTCATTTCCATTTGCATGGAGTATCTTTTTCCATCCCTTCACTTTCAGTTTGAGTGTCTTTAGGTCTGAAGTGTGTCTCTTGTATGCATCATATTTACGGGTCTTGTTTTTTTTATCCAATCAGCCACTCTATGCCTTTTAATTGGAGCATTTAGTCCATTGACGTTTAAAGTAGCTATTGATAAGTATGTACTTATTACCATTTTTTAACTTTTTTTCCTCAGTGTTTTAGTAGTCGTTCTCCGTTCCTTTCTTCTTCTCTGGCTCTCTTCCCTTGTGGTTTGATGGCTTTCTTTAGTATTATGTTTGGGTTCCTTTCTCTTAGTTTTTTGTGTATTTATTATAGGTCTCTGGTTTATGATTACCATGGAGTCCTTATACAGTAACCTACATACATAGGAATCTATATTAAGTTGATGATCTCTTTAATTTGACCTCTGTCTGAAAGCTCTACTCTCTAACTCCGCTCCTCCCACATTTTGTGTTTGCGGTATCATATCTAACCTCTTTTTTGTGCATTTGTATCCATTACCCTCTTATCCATGATAAGAATTCCATGATAAGAATTCATGGAAATAGATAATTTTTCCTACTTGTGGTCTTCTCTTTTCCCCTTAAATAAGTCCCTTTATCATTTCTTTTAATACTGGTTTCTTGGTGGCAAACTCCTCTAATTTTTGCTTGTCTGGGAGACTATTTATCTCTCCCTCCATTTTGAATGATAACCTTGCTGAGTAGAGTATTCTTGGCTGTAGGTTTTTTCCCTTTAGCACTTTAAATATATCGTGCCACTCTCTTCTAGCCTGTAAGGTTTCTGCTGAGAAGTCAGCTGATAGCCTTATGGGATTTCCTTTGTATGTAACTTGTCTTTCTCTTGTGGCTTTTAAGATTCTCTATTTATCTTTAATTCTGGACATTTGTGTGTGTGTGTGTGTGTGTGTGTGTGTGAGGATGTTTATCCCACTGTTGAATGTAATGGGAAACAATCTAAATGTTTAAAATAGGAAGCAATTTCACGTCCCTCCATAGGGACTGGTTACATAAATAATGATATGATGATGCAATGAAATGTTGCTCAAATATTAAAAATGATGGTGTAGATCAGGATACTTTTTCTAAAAGGACCAATAGTAAATATTTCAGGCTTTGTGGGCTAGGTTGTCTCTGTTACAACTACTCTGCTCTGCCCTTGTAGCTTGAAAGCAGCCAGAGATAATATGTAAATGAGTTGGCATGGGTGTGTTCCAATTAAATTTTATTTACAAAAAGAGACAGTGGGGGCCGGCCCGGTGGTGTAGTGGTTAAGTTCGCACACTCCGCTTTGGCCACCCGGGGTTTGCAGGTTAGGATCCCTGGCACGGACCTATGCACTGCTCAAGACATGGGTGGCAGGCGTCCCACATATAAAATAGAGGAAGATGGGCACAGATGTTAGCTCAGGGCCTATCTTCCTCAGCAAAAAAAAAAAAAAAAAAAGGAGAGAGTGGGCAGGATTTGGCCCTCAGCCATGGTTTGCTGAAACCTGATATATTTAAAGGTTTTCTTGGCATATAAAGGTGCCCACTTATATTGATAAATGAAAAACTCTTGGGTTAGAAAACATATAATATCTTTAAAGAATAATAACAAGAACATTTAAGCCTAGAAAAAGCTCTGAAAACGGCAGGATTATAGGTATTTTACTTTTTTTCCCCTTTGTGCATACTTTTTGTATTTCTTTTTTTCTCAGGAGAGGGGGATGTAAATCAGAAAATGGTGTTTTAACTTTAAAAATAAATGTCACATTCTAGAGAGACTTTCCTAATATGTAGGTAACAATGGTACTCTTAAAATCTTCCAGTTTTTGACCAGCATCGTCCAACTCAGAAGCCAAAAATGCCACCTTGTCACCAGGCACAGCATTAGTGGAACAAGCCCAATCCAAACCATTTTTAATCAGGTATGGCTTTTTCAATACATCCTTCCAAATTCGCCTGAAGGCTCCCCCTAATCTGTGTTCTTCCCTGAGTTAGAAGTGGTGTGACATTGAACAACTTTTTAAACTTGCAATGGAGCCCTAGGATGCTTCTCTCTGGGCTCTTCCTGCAACAAAAGTCCATGATTCAGTGATTCTACATAAAGGGACCATTAGCTGTTCAAAGAGAATTGTTTCTGTGCTCTCATGCCTATTTACCTACAATGGTTATAATAGCTAAGAAATTGAAACTTTGAGGGCCTCCACTGCCTACTAAAAAGTTGTTGAATGCTGTTGGTTGCTCCTAAAGCCTCCCAAATTGTGGTCATGGGACGTGGATAGTTTCCATTCATGACCTCAGGTGAGCTCAAGTTGACAGTAGTTTAAATTGAAATTATGCCAGCTGAACAAGAACTATAATTTAATCCACTTGCTATTTAAGTTGGAAAGAGAGCCCATTCCAGAGAGAACAGATAAAATTTAATTTGTTGAGAGGTTAGGTTTAGAAGCAAAGCCAAAGGTAAGGAGATGCTCATAAGAAAAACTTATCATTAAATTCTACTTTCAAAGATATGCCTTTGCTCAGCATATCTGAGAAACCAGAGGTCTGCACATTTCCCATCTGGGGCTATAGTGTCCATGGTCTACAGGACTGTAGCAAAGGGAGAGATTTGGAGAGCAGACAGGGAGACAGCTAACGCATGAGCATTCCTTCATTTCCAGAGTTTCAGTTAAGGGCAAATTGTTCATTGGGTGGAGAGCCAGAGTTGCAAAGTAGGAATGACAGCGCTAACATTTTCACCACGCATCGTTGTCCCCCTCTCCCAATCCCAGCCTCCTCTCTAGCCCTCTTGGGGCCTCTAATGAGCTCTTCCTGAGGCAAAATTCCTATTATCAACAGAGAATGGGCTCCCAACTGACCTCTGTGAAATAGCTTACCTTTCACCTGCTATGCTCCTTCTTCACAACAATCTCTCCACAAACTGTACTGTGAGCTGGAAAAGGAACTTTCTGAGGCTAAAAAAAGTGTTTGCTTTGTCCAGCTAAGAAATCTATGTTGGCAAAGAAATCAAGCCAGAAACAGCAAGAGGGGAAGAAAATAAATAGGGGTGAGGTTGGAAGAGGCCTTGTCTCTAGTGTGATGCCTTGGGCACCTTCCATTTTTACTTGGCTTGAGCTTCTGTAGGGTTGTGGGGAATCTAGATAGACATGAAATGTCATTAATGACACTTGGTGTCCAGTAGGGTTGGGGGATGCAGGTTACTGGTTACACCAAAATCACAGGTAATTAGGCATCATTGTGTGTGAGTGTGTGTGTGTGTGTGTGTGTGTGTGTGTTTGTGTGAATACAAAGCCATGTTTATACAGAGTATATTGGAAAACTGCGAGTATGGTTCAAAAAGAACGGGCTTAAAAAGTCAGGTAAGTGGAATGCTAATCTGAAGTTGGCCCTGGTTCTCTTAGCAAGAGGCCGGAAAAGTGGGTCAAAGGCCATAAGGATGGCTAATGAGGGAAATGCACCAGGGAAGACTCAACTGGCAAAGATTAACGAGTTTGCCCCATTAATTGTCATTTACCAATAACTCACCGACATTATGCCTCTCTCTTTTTTTTTTTTAATTTTTTTATTTGTTTATTTATTTTTCCCCCAAAGCCCCAGTAGATAGCTATAGGTCATAGCTGCACATCCTTCTAGTTGCTGTATGTGGGACGCCGCCTCAGCATGGCCGGAGAAGCAGTGCGTCAGTGCGCGCCGGGGATCTGAACCCGGTCCGCCAGTAGCAGAGCGCGTGCACTTAACCGCTAAGCCATGGGGCCGGCCCCTATGCCTCTCTTTTTAACTATTGAAACTGAAACTGTTGTTCGAAACATTGATTCAGGTTTTCGTTCTTTTAACGTTTAGCAAATATTTACTACTGAGTTCCTATATTCCTTATTACTCCAACTCTCAGTAACAAAATGCCAGCATGCACGTTATCGGGGAACTTGTTAAAAATGCAGAAGCCCAGGCCCCATCCCAGCCCTACTGAATCAGAACCTGCATTTTAATAAGATCCAAAGGTAATTATTATGCATATTAAAGTTTTAGAAGCACTGGACTATGTGATGAACATTTGTTGTATGAATAAGTAAAAGGGTCAATGAACACTGTTGGCTCATGAGAGCTTCCGAGAGTCAGGATAACCCAGGCTCATGAGAGTCAGGATAACCCAGCTTTGCTGTATTTACATGGGGAAGACTCCCCCAGCACCAACAGTCACATGAGCAAGTTTGGCACCTAAGCACATTGGGACTCTTGTGGCCCACCAGTACAGAATTAGGGTGGGCGAACAGGAAAAATTGGCCCTCTATAAGCTGAGAGAGCAAGGGCTGCTGCCCAAATTTTATTATCTAAAGGGGCATTGAAATATTGGGCTTGATGTGGATGCCATTATCCAAGAGGTTACTCTGGTGTTCAGTGTATAGCAGGCTATGTTTTAGGCTCCAGGTAGTAAGTTTGTTTTGGACTCAACCAAATGGGTTGGGGTAAAAGGCCAGGTCAGGGCCTGGGTTACAGTCAGGCAGATAACCTCAGAAAGAAGCTTAGATGACAAGGCTGACAGAGGAACTATGTGGATGCTAAGGGCTCTATCTGACATACCTGACTTAGACCAGCAAGAATGATGCAAGATCCCATCAGTTGCGGGTTGGGAAAGAGTTTCTGTGTGGCTCTGAGCTTGTCAGTAGTATACTGGCTGCCCCAATCAAGTTGGGCCCAAGGCTTGGAGGGTTTGAACCTGTCGGTTAATAATCAATGGTGCAGGCTGAGAAGTAGAGTTTGAGGAAAGGCTGGGGCATGTTCTGGCCCAAATGGAGGAGAGTGGTGGATAAGGATAAGTATTCATACACAGAAACCAACACACACCCTTTAAGAACAAAAGAGCTCGATATTATGGAATTAAAAATGAGGAATTAGGGGCCGGCCCGGTGGCGCAAGCGGTTAAGTGCGCGCGCTCCGCTGCGGCGGCCCGGGGTTCGCTGGTTCGGATCCCGGGCGCGCACCGACGCACTGCTTGGTAAGCCATGGTGTGGCGGCGTCCCATATAAAGTGGAGGAAGATAGGCACCGATGTTAGCCCAGGGCCGTCTTCCTCAGCAAAAAAAGAGGAGGATTGGCGGATGTTAGCTCAGGGCTGATCTCCTCACAAAAAAAAAAAAAAAAAAATGAGGAATTAACAGGTATTACTACAGCAAAGTTGGAACTGACCACAGGGAAGGATGTGTCTATTCTTCCAGCTTGTTCAGGGTTACTACTCTGTCTTCCATTACCCAGTGGGCTCTCTAACAAATGAAACACAAGAGCTATGTAGACAGTTGTTCCTCAGGCTTCCTGATTGGCTTTCGTTATATTCCTTCCCTGCTGAAATCTTTTGCTTAAGAGATGGTTTATCTAAGTACTGTAAGCAAACTGAGGTGACGCAGTAGTGAGGCAGGAACAATTTGTCCAGAAATCCCTGTTAATGATCGGATGCAAATGCTTCCTGGTTAGACTAAGCCAAGCTCATAAACATCTGCTTTTTGTCTGCCAGAAATCCAGCTCCTCATTATTCTTAGATTCGTCATTTCCCCACTCTTTTTCTTGAATAACTGCTCCTTTCTACTCCCAAATCATGATGTTCCATAGGCTCCTCCACTCTAGGCTCCAGGGCTGGGCACCACATTTCCATGGCCGCAATGATTGGCTCAGGGCTAGGCACATGGCCCAGACCCAAGCCAATCAGTATATCCCATTATCCTCTCTTCTCCCAGCTTAAGTACTGAACCTGTTACCCAAGCTGGTCTACTGAGACTTAATTCCGGAACTTCTGTCAAACTGATTAGGGAATATTTCTGATGCACTGGGAACTGGAAGGATGTAATCCTAGTGTTCCTGGGAAGTACTGTAGGAAGAGGACCTGCTTGGAAGTAAGGCCATAATGGAGAAAAGAAAAATTCAGAAATGAGTGTAAGAGAAAGAGGTAGAGAAAGACAGAGAGAGATTGAGAAAAAGAGAGGGGTGGGTGTGCTTTTGATGCCTCCTGAGCCCTTGAATTCAGCTATGCCTCAAACTTGTCCTATTCTGAATGCTTCAGTTATATGAGCCAATAAATTCCCTTTTACTCATTGAACCAGCTGGTCCTCTATCTCTTGCAACCAAGAGTTGAAGAGGATGCTGGGGTATCAGCAGACCCTTCTGGCACTGTCCCACTGAAACAGGCATTTTCAGGGTTGGACATCCTCAAAGAGGCAGTGCTGGCTGGATCATTTTAAAAATGAGGAAACAGACTTAAGAGAATCAGCAAGACTGTCTTTCAACCTTTGGGAAACTACAGGTTAATAAAACTAATAGTTTCTATTTATTTAATGTTTCTTTGATCCATGAATTGAACTAATTATTTCTCATGTGTTAGTTAGTACCTTTAATCCTTATGATAACACAATAAGAAAAGCACTATTATCTCAGAAAACGGGGTCAGAGTGGTTAAGTCATTCACCTTATGTCACACAGCCAGTATATCTTCTTCACTTTGTCTCTGAAAAGAAAAGCTTCAGTCCATTGACTTTTTTTTATCCATTGATTTTCAAAGCCAAAATGCCTGATTGATTTTTGAACCATTTAATTAGCAAATATTACTTGAGAACTTACTATATATCAAGAGGTTACATGAGCAGGGTTATCAAAGCACTTTGTGGCCAAGTTGGTCCTAGTGAAAACATTACAGAGAGAGCTGGATTTTGAGTATTCTGGGGTAGCTTAGCCTCCAGTAGTGGAAAAACTATTGAAATGCTAGTGTAGTCTGCATTTCTGCTTTTGCAAAGGATGACTAGATCATTTTTTCCTGTAATTATTTAAGGTATTCATCAGCAATACACACAAAGCACCCACTAGGACCTAGAGGCAAGATGGTACCGTTAAATAAGGCACACAGAGAATTTTTTAAATCCCATAAATTTAATCATCTTAGCTCTATGATATAAACTAAGGATTTTACTCAGTGGGAATGAAAAAAGCATAGGTACTGGAGCCATGCAGAATCTAGGTTTCCTTCTGGGGTTCTGACTTTTTTTTTTACCACTAGCTATTGGCTTCTCAACTTCTCTGAGCCTCAGGGTTGTTTTTTATCGCTGCAACATTGTTAGTTATAATCTTTTTCACAGTGGCTGTTATGATGAATAAATAGACGTATGAGACGTGCCTTGCCCAGCACCTGCCACACAGTAGCCACTCAACACACCTCTCCTCCTCGGTGGAAAAGAGAGACTGAGAATTTTGAGGTGAGAATTTTGGAAATTATTTGCATGAGCTTATTGCTCCCGATCAAGCTAACACTTCTTTAAATTAATCTGATTAACCTTTAAGTGAATGAAAGAGCTTCTGATTCAAATACTATTTGTCAACAATTTGTTTGTGTGTTTTTAATCCATGTAGCTCTAAAAAACTTCTTAAAATAGAAATGCTAGTTAAAGATGAGGTCAGAATTTTGTTTCAAAGTTGGCAATTCACCTTTATTGTTTCCAAGGGGAAAAATAAAACTATTATACTATAAATCCTCCTGAGACTATGTTATGGAGTCTACAGGATAAAGTGGAACAACAAATAATGTATCCATGACATTTCATATCCCTTAAAGTATAAAATGGGTATTAAGAAAATGGACAACATAGAAGAAAGTGGAAGAGAAAAGAAGACAAGTTATATCATTAAATAATATTAAGTGTTGACTCTTTAAGCCCTTATGTAGACTGCGATATTTTTCCTGTTAGACAGAGTTGGACAGAATTAGCATATGAACCAACACACTCCAAATTCTAGAATAAGAAAAAAGGGAAATGGGGGCCAGCCCAGTGGTGTAGTGGTTAATTTCATGTGCTCCACTTCAGCAGCCCAGGGTTCACAGATTCGGATCCTGGATGCAGATCTACACACTGCTTATCAAGCCATGCTGTGGTGGCGTCCCACATACAAAATGGAGGAGGATTGGCATGGATGTTAGTGACAATCTTCCTCAAGCAAAAAGAGGAAGATTGGCAAGAGATGTTAGCTCAGGGCCAATCTTCCTCACCAAAAAAAAAAAGAAAAAAAAGGAAAGGAAAAGGGGAAAAAAGAATGAAAGAGTTGAGTAGATATTTGGAAACATAGCCAACATAACGTAGCCCTGGTGGTCTAGTGGTTAAGATTCAGTGCTCTCATCACCACAGCCCAGCTTTGTTTCCCGGTCAGGGAACCACACCACCCGTCTGTCGGTTGTCATACTGTGGCACCTGCCTGTTGCTGTGATGCTGAAACCTATGCCACCAGTATTTTAAATACCAGCAGGGTCACCCATGGGGGACAGGTTTCAGTAGAGCTTCCAGACTAAGACAGACTAGGAAGAAGAACCTGGCCACCCACTTCCGGAAAAATTGGCCATGAAAACCCTGTGAATAGCAGTGGGGCATTGTCTGATACAGTGCCAGAAGGGAGAGGATGGCACAAAGAGACAGGACAGGGTACCACTCTGCTGTCCATAGGGTTGCTATGAGTCAGAATTGACTCGATGGCACTAACAACAACAAAGCCGACACAAACCTTGGTGCTACCTCAATTGACCAATGAAAATGGCAACCAATAGGAAAAGGACTGGGAAGATTCTGTCCACCTTCCTGGAAGAGTGTGTGTGTGTGTGTGTGTGTGTGTGTGTGTGTGTGTGTGTGTGGGTTTCCAGCAGCAATTCTCCTAGATTCCTTGAAGAACGTGGCCAGGATTGAAAGTTTTTCCTCCTCACATATGGTCCATATGGTGCCCCAGGGGCAAGCAGATTCAGAACAACCAGTACTTCCCTACCACTCCCTGCCTTTCCGCACCAGTGATCTTGGAATACTCTTTCCAAGCTGGAGCACCTGTTGTCAAAATACTAATGGTGCTACTGATAAGGCCCAACCAGGCAGGTGATGAAAGGAACAAAATGGGACATAGCAACCTCTGAAGGTTGTCATAAGAAAAAAATTTCCAATGAAAATAGTTCCTAATATGTAACTGACCAGAGATGCTGATGAGCATTGGAAGAGAATTAATAGTCATTTGTTATGTACTTCACGCTGAAAGTTACATGTTTGTCATGAGCATTCATTTTTTGGAAAGGCAGAAGATCTGATTATCTAAAAGGTTCACAGTGAGATTTAAGAAGCATAATTCAAAAGCACTTTTAAAAGAAATTAGCAGACGGCAAGATGCTCATTACTTTGGTTGAGGTTATTTGAAAGAAACAAATACTCTCAGAAAAAAAACTAGTGAAGGACATAGGAGAAAAGCATTCCATCTCTCTTAGAGACCAAGGAGAGTCAGCCAGCCTTTCCTCTACGGCAGACAGCAGGGAGGTTTCTCCAAGGCTGAGGTTATTCTGTTTGTGTTTGGTGAATGGAGGCAAGGGAAGACCGTTTCCTCCCTGCCTGATGATTCGCCCTACTTCCTGTGACTTCCTCTCCTTTTCTTGGAATTCTGACCTCACTTGATCTAATGTACAACAATAAATTGCAGAGAAAGGTAGCAGGCTCCCCAAGGGAGACATTGGAAGGAATGTCTCCAAGCCATTTTAGGAGGCTAGGGAGGTGCTGTAGACCGTTAATCTATCCTTTGTTTATGCTACTGATTTCTGTTATCCCACTGACAGCTGCAAGTAACCGCTCACCTGGGACAGGAAGAAGAGGCAGGGGATGCGGTCCCAACCACCAGATCATTGTGCCTAGTTTCATTCCTGCTTATGGGGATGCTACACCAGGACACACCACAGCGATGTCAATCAATGAATCATTGCCTTGGGCACATGTACCATTAAAAGATGGTTGATCCACATTCCTTGCCATGGAAATTTTAAGCTAATATTAATTTGACCATTTATATTCTGCCTGTGCCTTAAGTGAGCTTCCCCAGAAGCATGTCCTGAGATGTGGGATGGATTCATCAGGAAATGTTGCCAGGAAAACTGGTAGGTGACTGGGGAAGTAAGGTAGGGACAGAAGGAAGCCAGGCTAGGGGACCTTCCCAGGCACAGTCCATGGAGGGTGACTTTGGCTCAGTTCTGTGGGGGAACTGTGAAACAATGAACAGCACACCTCAGAAGTGTTCCAGTCAGGGGCGAGGGTGCTAGAGGATTCACTCCGCTGCACCTCTCTGTCAGTGGTTGAGGGCGGCCTCTGGAGACAGAAATTTCCAGGTGTTACCATTGCCAACAGGTAAAACCGTTTCCAGCAACTGAGGACAATTCCCATCAAAGAGCCACAGATGCAGGCTCTTGGAAGAGAAAGTGCACCAGGAGGTCGCATGCACGGAAACCATCCTAGGGTCTGCGGAAACCCGGTGGAGACAGGCTGACATTGTACTGAGTGCCTTACCTCTGTTGTAGTGTTTAATTCTTGCATCAAGCCCACTCTCAACAATCTTTTAAAGTGGGATCTCTTGTTATCCTCATTATACAGATGTGGAAGCTAAGCCTTAGAAAGGTTAAGTCCTCGGTCTGAGGTCATCCAATCAGAAAATTGTTGAGCTGGCATTCGAATTCAATTCTATGTGAGCCAAGGGCCAAATCCTTCATCGTGTTTATTTCTTGTTTCATGGGCAAATAAATTTAGGGAATCTTAGACTTTAAGTGATTTGTTTCTTGATCCTTGAAAATTCACAATATGTATACCCATATAGACATCATGAAAATTAAAATTATTTTCCTGGGTTATATAAACATTTTTGCACATATCAAAGGTGGTTAAAATGTCTGTGGCAACACTGCATGGCTCAAGGGATAAAACCAGTGCATGCACCAAATTAATTCATGACATTTTAGTCTTTATTGTATGATAGCAAATTAAATCTGCATTATAAGGGCAGCTTCATATAAAGAATAAAATGAATATGAAATTACACGCTCAATCTTGAGAAGGACAGAATCTTTAAATTTGAGAGAAATTTTCCTTTATCCATTGCCTGTGAGGCATTTTTTTAAGGTTGCAATGATGTGTAGCTATATCAAGCTATACTCCATAATTCACTTAATTCCTGTTCTCTGCCATATAAACGTAATTACTGAGAACAATCAATTTGTTCCTATTTGATAAAGGACTAAATTAAGAATAGCAGATTACACTGTACCGAGTTTGAAGAATGTGGGAGATGTTTACTGCGATGCTAATGAAAGCTCCTCTGGCTTCTGGAAGAAGAATAATTTCCATTCCTGCTTCTCAAGCCAATGACTGAGGTTTGTCTATTTGCTGAGTTAGATCTGGTTTCCAAATAGCCTGCTGGAGACATCTAACTGAATCCTGGGATGGGGACTGGAAATGTCTTGGAATTAAGGGCCTGTTGTCTGGGGTAATTTTCATGAGACTACCTCACACAATTCTTCCTTCTCCAGGTATTTTGATATTGTCCTATTTCATATTTCATGGCCCCAATTCTTCAGGTCTACCTATATCTGTGCCTTTTGGTAGTGCACTCTGTGGCAGATATATCCGAAGGAGACCCCAATGACCCATTCCCTTGTATCATCCCCCACCCTGGAGTGTAGGCTGCACTGTGACTTGCTTATAACAACTAGAATATGGTGAAGGTGACGGGATGTCACTCCCTCGGTTTGGTTATGTTATAAAACTCTGTCCTAGTCAACGAGAGAGAGCGAGAGAGATAGTGACTCTCCTGCTGGCCTTGAAGAAGCAAGCTGCCTTGATGTGAACTGTCCATGTACAGGGCCACGTGGCAGGGGACTACAGGTGGCCTCTAGTTGCTGAGGACCTCAGTCCTATGAACACAAGGAACCGAAGTCGGCCAACAATCAAATGAGCTTGGAAGAGGATCCCAAGCCTCAGATGAGACCCCAGCCCCTCACCCATACTTGGATTCCAGCCAATGAGAGGACCCAGTTAAGGCATCTTCAAACTTCTGACCTACAGAAATTGTGAGATAAAAAGAAGTGTTTTGTTTCTAACTGCTAAGTATATAGCAATTTGTTACACAGTAATAAACACCTGATACACCTCCCTCCATGAATGCTGGGTTAGACCGTGTGATCTGCTTTGGCCAATGGGAATGGGGAAAACACAATGGAAGTAGAGGCTTGACAAAGGAATCTTGTGTTTCTACATTCTTCCTTCAACTCTTGCTACCACCACAAAAGCACATGTGCTAGGTTGATGGGGGGATGTGAGATACACACGGAGGAAAGCTGACTTGTCCCCTCTGGGTCCATCCCAGACGAGCCAGATCCCAGGCAACCTGCCAGCTCACCATAGACACATGAGGGAGCCCAGCAGAGATCAGCTGAGCCTGGCTCAGATCAGCAGAACATCACTCAGCTGACCTACAGACCCATGAGAAATGATAAATGCTTGTCATTTTAAGTCACTAAGTCATTTAAGGTGCTGTTATGCCACATTTGTGGCAATAGATAATTGCTATGTGTCCCATTGCTGCAGAACACATTTGAGCTTAAACACATATATGACTGCCTGTTTGGAACTTTTTTTAACATCAAAATACTTAAAAGCATAAAAGGAGAGATTGGGGAACTCGTGAGAGAAAAAAGATGACCATTTGCTATAAACTCTTGACAAAAGAGAAATTCTTTTCCAGTAAGGTTTAAAATACATGTTTAATTTTCTTTAGCATTTTACAGAGCATATTTAAGCGACAGCAAAAATAAAGGCCACTTGAATCTTTTATATAAATCTTTTATAGAGGCATTCCATTTGTGTTCTCTTCCAAGGCCTCCAACTTCCTTATTCCTTTAAAGTCTTGGTGTGCTTATGCAGGAACTGTTTTGGAGGTTTTAGAAGGACAGAATCATGTGCAGAGGAGTCCATCATCTCTCTGTCTTCCATATCACACAGCATCACAGAACTACAGATATTCCCTCTAATAACACAGGGCTCCCTGCAGGAAACCTTGTAACAGTCTGTTCCTCTGGTAGGAATGGGGAGGGGGTATGTGCCAACAGGAGAGAGACCTGGGGATGGGGCTGGATACTCTCTCAGAGGCTAAGGGGGAAAAAGCAAATTGAAAGTACTTTTCCATTCTGTGGACACAAGCCTTTGTCTTGGACCCATGGCTGTCCAGAAAATAGAAGCTCTGGGCAACAGATTAGGGGATGCCCTTCTTTTCAGAGGACAGTTCTGTTTTTTTTTTTTGATCCTCACAAAATCCCCACTGGGAACAATAGAATACAGGAAGCATCATAATTCAGTTTTGATCCACTAAATGTCAGTAAAACAAACTCACTGAAAAGATTTTTAAGTGATTTTTGTTTCCCATTTTGGGAAAGCTAAGTGATGGAATCTTTCCACGGCCTGATTATCAACTAGTTTACTTGCAAACAACTGAAATACTTTGAAATGTTTCTTTTCTAATCGAGCTAAATGTAAACGTATTCAAATCTGCCTGCATTTATCTATTTAAGTTCCACATATATTTCTGTAAAATTTGTATTGTCAGATGAAATGGGCCTGAGGCTACGGATGAAAGATGGGGAAGAAAACATGGTCCCCAAGGCCAGAACCACGTTCAAGTAATGGCAGACAAAACTGCTTCTTTGGAGTCTAATGTCTTTAGAATGCTCCATAGGGACCCTGTCCTAAAGATTTGACCAGCAAGTTACGGGGGAGCCTTAGGAAGCCATCTGCTGCTCCTCTGGGTGGTCAACTTACGGGTGACAGTGCCAAGGTGACAGTCCAGGATAACTGCATGCTGGGGAAAGATCTGACCAGCTGCTTTCAGGAGACCCAGCAGCAGGAATCATTCAAGCTCCTGGCCCCTTGCCAATCACTCACCACCCCGTGACTGGCCTGCTGGGTGATGCCAGGCACTGGGGAACCATTTGCCTTCTACTTGCCCTCCAACTTCTCAAAGCAGTTTTTTATTGGGGATCATCCCCCTTCCTGAAGGATTCATCTTTCATCTCTAACAAGTTGGGATTTCACTTCTGAGTCCTTATGTTTATTCACCTCCCTCAATGCAATGTTGGGTTCATACAAATACTTCATGTGTTCCTTCTTGACATGAGGAATCCCTAAACCAGCTCCATTTCCTTCAAACTTCACTAAAGTATGAGGTAAACGCAGAAAGCATGGAGGGCAAGGAAAGCTAAAATTTAATAGCTATTTATAAGTTTTATATTCTTTTTCAGAATGCTGACTCAAATGGTGCTTGAAATGTAGAGCTAAGTGAAGGGTTCAGAATATTATTTTCTAAGTGACCTTCATAGTCTGACTTAAAGGTGCTAAGGCCTTAAAACGTTGGTTCCTCTTGTTTGTTATTTCCAGTACAAACCTCTCTCTACTTGTTTTACGGGACCAGATGCTCACATGCTTGCAAAAGCTTCAGCTAATTTTTCATTTGTGAACTCACCAGATCAATTCCAAGCACCCATCCAGTTTTGGTGATTACCTGTCAAAATGACAGTGACTTTCTATAAAGAATTCTCTTTGTTCAGAGGAAACAAAGGTAAGCTACTTCCAGATGATAGCCTTTAAGCAGTCGCGTATTTGCTAGAATACACTTCTGCTACCTCTAAATACAGTTCCTGGGTACAGTGCAAAGCTTCATAGTACAAAATGGAAAAAAGGCAGCTTGCCATGGTTAGAGGAATAATATTCAGTTTTCAATAGAGAATAGAGTTCATTTACTTTTAGGATAAAGCAATAAACTGTATTTTTAAAAAATTATATTATTAGTTAATTGCTGCATATATGTAGTAAAAAAGAAAAATCTAGCATACCTCACACACCAAGAATGCTGCTAAAATTTTAGGGTGTGTGATCTTTGCATTTAAAAACAACTATTGCCCATGGACCCAGAGGGAGTGTAAAATTGTAACATCCATCAGTCACCCTGTCAAAATCATAAAATCTTTCCTGTCCCACTTTCAAATCTCAAAACAACATCACAGAAGGAATATAATCAACCACAATAGTCATATTTACAATATGCAATTTAACCGTAATGACACACATAAGAATTTCTTTATCACAAAGTTGCTTCCCTGAGACATTTGTGTCTTCCTATCAATCTGAAAAACAGCATTCAAGGGTAAGTATACTGTTAGCAGCACATTTCAATTGAAAAAATAATCTATCCAAAACTATGTCAATTTCCATCAAAGGATACAATCTGAACGATATCATAAAGGTATATATAAAATACACTTATTATCACATTTAGTTGTCAAACATGAAGAATTTCAAATTTGAACGGAATTTCACCCAAAGAGTCAAAGTCCATATATGCAAGCATTGAGCTTCCCTTGCTTAGGAGCCCTTTATAGCTGCATCTCCAGGGTGATGAGAAGCTGTTACTGCCCTGATTCCTTTGCGTTGCCTTGCCAGTTAATTCCTGTGCTTACAAATACACACCATAAAAAAAAAGGCAAACTATACAAGTAGCTTAAAAAGAAGTTTTTCCTGCCTTCAAATAGAAGCTGAAGTCATTTTTAAAGGAATCCAGCATATTTACTGTGCGCAGTTTCTTACCATTCCAAACAAAAGAGAAAAATAGCAATAAATACATTTTGCAATTCAGCAAATCAAAAAGAGGGATGTGGATTCTATGCATATTAATACTGATAGAATTGACTAAAGAATATTATTGCCTTCACACATCTTAAATATAAGTAGTGATTAACTGATGATACTACTGGAATTGCACATAATCAACCAGTCTTGTATTTGTTTTTGAATATCAAAATTCATAGTATTTAATAAGTCATAAATGGTACCCCTAGGAGGTACCTCTAGGAAGACCTTAACTCCTCCTAAGCAGCTCCATCGTTTGGGTAAAACTTCATAACAGCGTTTCTTCACTAGGTTCTGCTTTAGAATGCCAAAACAGACTGTGCACACTGCACAATGCCACACAAATGTCCATATTAAACTCAAGCAGCATTTCTCTAGAAGGTTTCTGAAATTTATCCATGAGCACTGGGTCTAGTGTCCATGTTACTATTTCCTAAAGATCTCTAAATATCACACATCTGGAAGAAGACAAGGTTAACAACCAGTAAGCACATATGGCGGCTGCAGTCACTTCCCTGAGAATGGAACATTTTGCTTTTAAAAAGCAAATTAGGGTTTCAAGTACACATATCTCCATAGAGCTGGTGGATCAAAACATAATTAACTGAAGTATTGGTGTTTCAAAAGTGATCTGAAAAGACTGATTCATATTCTGTTCCCTACAAATATTCAGTGACTGAGAATTAGATGAATTCACAGGGATTTCATTGCACAACAAATAATTAAAAATTATAAAAAAGAAAGAGAAAAATTCTAAATGCAATCACGAAAAGGTTATGAGGCCTATTAAGTTCAAGTAACAACTTCTTTGCACTAGAAGACAGTTCAGATAGTCAAAATGAAATGATCATTCTTGTTTAACTGTGAGGAGAGGGGCTCCTTGTTTGAAAGTTAGACAGCAAGGGCTTTTGAAAAGTCACCTTCACTGTTGAGATATGATACCATGCACAAAAGGCTCCCTTCCCAGTGCCGAACCTTCTCTTACGGGCTTGGTCTTGCACTGGGAGAATGTTTCAGTGACTGGCAGTTTAAGGAGGGACTCAAACAGAACACATTCGTTATTTTGGCAAAAGAATGCTTCTATCAGGGTAGAATTGATGGGCTTAAAGCTGCTATTGAAAAGGACATTCATTTGCTTATTTTTGTTAATTCTTACTAGCTTCTAGCATAATAAATGCCATTTGTATGGTCTAAGAGAGTTAGTTAAATAGAAGCATTTTACCCCCTTTCTGGTCAATAAGGTCAATTTGTATGCATTTAAAAATACCTGTAAATAAATAATTTCTCTTCTCTTACGAAGCTGTAGAATAGAATATTATTCTATTTTACTATATTTTACCATTTGAGAAAGAACTTTAGTGTTCTAACTTTCATCCTATAGCTTGATTTATTTGTAGATACTGCCTTCTATCACAATTAAAATTTGTGCCCCTCTACGCTTGTGCCTCCTATAACAATGAGGAAATGTGCCCATTCCATACATGAAAAGATATAAAAAACAATAGTACAGGTTCAAATTAAGTTGGAATAGGAATAAAATTTTGCCTGGTTTAAGTCAACAAAATCATTTTGATTTCACATGTAAATTTCACATATGGATGGAATTCGTTTGAAAGCTGAAACTGAAATTTTTCATTATTATATTTGCATCTATTATTTTAAATTACAGTGTATTTGTAACTATTAATTTGGCTTAAAGACAAAGATTCATTGGCGATGTTCAAAAGCATTGGTTAAAGGGAATTTGGATACCATTTAAGTATTAAATATACTAACTGTAAAAATAGTTTGGATTCACATTGAGATTTTTCCATACTATACAAAACGTTATTGTGTTTCAAGCACTGTAAATATATTGAACTAAATTCTCTTCAATCACGCTAAAAATATATCAATGCAAATAAAGATAACAGAATTCAGTGAGAAGTAAATAAAAAGCATTATTTCAGCTTTCTGATTACTAATTATATAGAATCAAAATGTTCTTTAAGTAGTTAGAAGTGCAATCTGATTCGGCAATAAGGGCCTTTCTTGACATTACACCAGTTATTAGAAGGCAGTTGAAGAGATTTTAGCCCAATAAGAATCTAGAAAATTTTCATCATAAATTCTCCCTACATAGGATTGGGACACTGTTTGGCATCTGATTTCTTTTTTAGGGACAGCTCAATGAATAAAGAAGGAACTTGTGCTTTATTATGTAAGTTATTTTCATTTCAAATTCCCAAACAATAAAAGTTTTAAAGCAATGTAGGTAACTTTAGTAAGAAGGAACTTAGAATAAGGAATATTGCATCTTTCTCATAGATTCTATGAACTCTTCAAAGTGCTCTAAAAACACTATAAATTTGATTAGCAGCAAAGCATTAGCCTAGTCAAAACTTCCCCTCTCCCCCCATATACATGTACATATACACACTATACATCAGCATATTCTATTAGTCTAACTTCAATCTGACAATTTGACAGTTATTCCCAAAGGCTGTGCAAGGTTACAAATACTGTCTACACTGTATCCCAGTTCAAGATCACCAGCACCCAAGTGGTTAAGAGAGAACCAACCCTTTCATTAAAACAAACAAAAAAACAAACAAAAAAAATTCAATCACATGTTTTGAATAATTTGTTTTAAGATAAAAAAAGAATAAAGGGATACAGTGAATTGCCCAATATACTATTATTTTGAGTCCTATAATTTTCTTTATGTAAAACTATTTTTTATACATGAAAGGCTAGATGCCTTTAAACATAGTTTCAGCAATCCTAAGTATAAAATATTCCTTTGGAAAACATGACAAGGTTTTTTTTTTTTTTTCTCAACTTGGAGGAAAGTTCTGTGAGGAGTGGGGTTTTTTCCCGCAGGTGAATCGTGCAGCATTTTCTCCCAGGAGCACACTGAGCCCTGCCATCCTGTATATCACGCGTCCTAGGAATGGAGCCTCCAAGCACTTCAGCTGTCATATAGCCTAGCACCGGACTTCCAGAAAGAGGTCCTGCGGGCACTATGGCATCTTGGTCTTTTCTCTTCCACACTCTTTTAGCAGCACCCAATCCTTGGGCATCTTGCAGTAGTGGCTGAAGTCCAGAACTTGAACTTCACGGGGAAAATCAAGTCCATTCAAAATGCAGCATTTTCATCTTTTGGTTGGGTGATTCTTGGTCCCCCATGGATAGGAGTGATACCTAGAAGATTCAGAGTGGAAGAGTTCTCTATAGTCACAAATATTTTAGTTCACACATTCAATTTCAAAAACAGTGGCTCAGGTATATAAGTAAATAAATCACAACGAATACAAAGGTGATTCTAAACATAATAGAATGGGGACATTTTTAGAAAGCTGCCTTTTGCTGAAGTTCAGTGCTAACATTGTCTTTCTCAAACTATGAACTCAGTAGCAACAGATAACCATTTATAGTGGAAAACTAAACACTCATTCAAAGTGGCTTATACATTTAAATGCCTATGTATGTTAAATATCTATTTTACCTGTTCATCAGTTAATTGGGGGAAAGAAAGCAATGCAAGTTGATTCAATGTAGATTTCTTTTTATCTTGTATATTGTCACTTCTCAATACATATTTCATTGTTACAAAATAAAATATTAATGTGTACCCCTGAGTATAGAAGGATGATATGCTTGTCATCCATTCAGTCACAGAATTCAAACAGTTTTACTCTCACAAACAATTATAAAATTAGAGCATGCTAGGCTGTATTCTTCTGGTAAGGGAGCTGAACATGTCTATGTGTAAAATATAATTAATCATACAACCCTGCAAATCACCAAGACTAGAGCTTGCTTTGGGCTGGCTGAGTTTGTTTTGACCTTGTTTCATTTTCTTTACACTGCTTCCTTTGTCTCCACTCAGTCCTACCTCCCCTTCCCCGAAGCCCAGAAGTGAGGAATCCCCCATTTTGGTTAGGGTTCCTTGATACTATTTCTGTTTCTGTAATCATTTTCTTTCACTAATGCAGCATTTTGTGCCTGAGACATTCTTCCTACTAACTGCCCAAACAGTCCCCTCATTATTTAAACAGTTCTAGAAATCTTCCCCAAAGATAGTTAGTAGCTCGATAATGGCTTTATCCCAAGACTTTCAGTTTGAAAATGGCATCTCTCTATCCCTAACTAAATATAAACTTTATGATCTAAGCTGAAAATGTGCCATATCTTGGCTTAATGCTTCAGTTGCTGTCTGGATGCTTTGCAGATGTGTATGTAAATCTGAACTGACTTAAGTTGTAAACTTAAGTAATACAGGAATTATGTATATAATTCTCTCTGCATGGTAATTAATCAAGATCATTTAATAACATTTTGCAATGATGACAATTAAGATGATGATGATGACAATGAGAACAATAGCAGATCTGGGTAGATACTGGTGGAGGGGTTAAAAAATGTTTCCATTTCTAACCATATTGCTGGGGCAGCTTTTCTCAACTTGTGCTCCAAGTAAAAGATGAGGAATCACTGGGGTAAACAAGGTCAACAGATTCCTTTCCTACAGTACATCTCAGAGTCTTTTATATGGCAATGTGTGTCAACATTCTCCAAAAATAGAAAATTGTACCTTCAGAGTTGCCCAAATATATTTGGTCATAAAACTTTATTTTTCAAGGAACATCTATTAACATCTTTGGTAATTCTATGGAACCTATTTGGGAAAATACACTACTGATTTTAAACACCTCAACATATCCTGTGATATTTAGCATCCTCTATCCCTTGACTATGGAAAAATCATGACTGTCACAGCTGATCTGATTCATATTTGGAATTATGTGTATTTCTTGCTTATGAAGTATTAGGTGCTTTTAAGTAGAACCTGACTTATTTCTTGAGAATTAATTGGGAAAATCAGTAAACAAGTAATGGCTTTAATCACAAGCAAGGGTTATTTTTACTAGTAAACTCTGAAGAATGTTTCTCCCAAGATACATCCTATAATTATTAGTAGAAGCTGAAAAGGGAATACCATGGCTACATGGATTTTTAAATGGGTGATTCATTTTATTTTGGAGCATTTAAAGAAAATTTTATACCATATCCAACATATTTTGCTGGAACTTGAATTATGAATATAACTGTAAATAATTTTTTGCCTGCATTATTAGGTATATCATTATCTATTTATCATAATAAGAAAATTCACAATGTCTTTTAATACTGAAATATGTCTTTGGAAGTAGAAGTAATGTTTGATTTTTCAAAAACTTAATGATAGTAGAACTGAAAAAGGATAAAAGTAGGTTTAAAAATAAGACAAATTATTTTTTGAAAAAAGGAAAGATAAGAGCTCTTGTAAGAGCTTCCCTAAGTTCCTTAAACACCTAGTTTTTCATCAGTATTTAGTTAATTTTCTGCAAAAATATGAAGTCATTCATTGCCCATGATCCTGAGTCTCTGAGAAAATACAGATAAAAAAAATGACAAGAGTGATCTTTGGTCCCTCTACAAGCCAAGGGCACTTGAAATAAATAGATGCTGAGAGTCAAGAACAGAGACATTCATACTATTTATGGAAGGCTGCATGTATTCAGCCCAAAAGTAGAAAATGAAAATTCAAAATCTCTCCAGGGATGGTGGGAGGAGAGTGATTATGGAGATGGTAATTTCTATTAACAATATACCTTTGGAAAATGAGAATTACTCATCATTTCTCTGCAGTTGCAAATCACAACAGAACTAAATTTACAAAGGTAGTATTTTGGAAATATATTATCAAGCCAAAAGAGCAAACAGTTGAATAATCTAATGTGTGATTCATAAGAACAACTCGTTGAAATAGGAGAAGTAAAAAAAAATATTGGAGACTGAAATTAGATTCTCAAAAAAGAATCTAATTTCCACATAATGACCTTAACAGTATGTTCTTGAAACGTCTTTCTCTTACCATGCCTAATAGTTATTTTGGGGGAAGACTTCTAGAATAACTTAAATACTGGTCACAAGACAGCTTCACTAGCTGGAAAGAAAGGCAATTCCTTCAACACATAAGATGCCACTTTGGGAGAACATACTCCATAGGACCATGCCTCCTAAAGCTACTTTGAGCCATATAGAATGTGTATGTGATTGCTTACAATCAATTTCACGATTCAGTTATGACAGGTTCCTTGGAAAAGTCAAGAGACAATTCACATGGAGTAGACACTGCCAGTGCCCATATCCCCTCATCCATGCCACTTCAAAGCATGCTGGCCTGACTTTCAACTGCCAGTGCCTATATTTCTTTTCCTGAGGATTTCTCTGGCCTCTAGAATCTGCTTGGTCCACCCTCACAAAGGCCAGAAATGCCAGGAAACTAACATCCCCTGGGCAACAGCCTCAAACAATGACTGACGGAAATTGGAGGACAAATACCTCAGCTCCCTCACTCCTTGAGTGGGTAAGTGAGGTACATGCTCTACCCTGGCTCTCAGATTTCCCCTGTGGGATCAAGCTCTAGTCACTCAATGGTAACTTGCTTGAAAATGAAACCTTTATTGAATTACTTCTTCAGTCCCCTACCAGTGCTTCCTGGAATCCTCTCAAATAAACTAATTGTCCTCAACTCTTTATGCCCAACAGTAAAACTGCATGAGTCCAGAACTGCATAAAATTGATAAAATAGAGTATATTTTTAGAGCATCAATAATA